>NW_008705371.1:510919-526460 GCF_000326865.2 Helobdella robusta | reverse complement strand
CATTGTTCAAATGTAATATTGGTGAGTGAGGGCACCATAATTCTGAATATATTGGTATGACGACGACCAAGTCATCGAGAAGACAAACTGGCGCTAGAAAAATCGAAAAGTTAAATTGGAAGTTAACAAACGCCGAACATGCTGTGATTTTTATCAATAATTTCTTTCCTGACAGTCTTAATCATATATATATATGTATATATATATATATATTTATATATTTATATATATATATATATATATATACAGGTCTTGTACTTATCAGTGCATGAGACGAAACGAAAAAAAGATGTTCTGTAGGAAGGTCTCTCGGAATGAACAAACGACTGACAGAGATGGATGGCTGAATGGATAGATGGATGGATAAATGAATGAATGAATGGACGGATGAATGGTTAGATGGATGGATAAATGAACGAATGGATGGATGGATGGATGGAGTTTGCAGTGCAATACAAAGCAAACAAAACTAGCGGCACTTATTCATTGTTGGCTCGGTTAATTAGCATTCATCTCAATCAGGCCAAGAGGCCAACACAGATGTTTAATGTGCTCACCTATCATATCACTCCATCTATTAAGTTCTTTGTCCTCAGCTGTTCGTTCGTTCATTCGTTCGTTCGTTCGTTCGTTCGTTCGTGTTTTCGTCATGTTCATCCACGCAAGTGTCACTGACCCATCAAAATGTTTGTTGTGCTGCTGTAAATATTGATTTTTGTTTTGTTATATTATTGTTCAACATGTTTTCCGGTCAGTTTTTTCCTAATTAATACCATCGGCAGAAAGCAAGCAAATGATTGAGATTTCAAAAATGCCTGCCTGTCTGGCCTAAGAGTTAAATTGTTGTGTCCTGTTGAATATGATACATTCGTTGCGTAACTGGCACGTATCAATATGATTTATGCTCGTTTGTGTGTATTTGTTTGTGTGTGCTTGTTTGTTCGTTTGTGTGTGTTTGTTTTTTGTTTGTGTATGTGTGCGTATATGTTTGTTTGTATATGTTATTTGTTTGTGTGTGTGTTTGGGAAATTTTGAGAATATAAATAATATAAATAGGAACGAATGAATGAATGAACAAATAAATACATGAATGAACGAATGAATGAATGAACAAATAAATACATGAATGAACGAATGAATAAATATTTAAACATCTCCACAGCTTCCTCGCTACCAACTGAATAATAATTATTGATTTTGGAAGAATATAACAAAAATTATGATTCAACATTAATTAATTAATTAACATTAATTAATTCAAATTAACATTCAACAAC
Organism: Helobdella robusta; assembly: GCF_000326865.2. Taxonomy (NCBI): domain Eukaryota; kingdom Metazoa; phylum Annelida; class Clitellata; order Rhynchobdellida; family Glossiphoniidae; genus Helobdella; species Helobdella robusta. Next base: position 525,183 of record NW_008705371.1, on the reverse strand, counting down.
TTGCTCTACCGCTGAACCTTCCTTCCTTATAGTTGTCAGTCATTTGTGCTGGTTCGAAAAGTTGTAAAGATCTAATATCTTACAACGATCTGTTTATTTATTCATTTTCAATGTTGAATTTTTTCACATCTTGTTAATTAAACTGTAACGTTACAACCGTTAGTGTGTTTTATGAAACCATAGGACCGTACCTACGTAAATGAAGTTTGATCTGAACCACAGTTGGGGAGAGCATTTGAACGAAACGAAACGAAATTTTATTTGCTTCCCGAATGATGACGTCATGTTCATTCAGAGTACAATTGCCACATAATCTACATAATATTAGGCAGGTAGTTAGTTACAAATGCAACATTAATATTGACGATGATGTTATGTGATAGTGATGAGGTTGACGATGATGAAGGTGATAACTATGACAGAGATGATGAAGACGACGATGATCAATGATAATGATAATGATCATGGTGATGGAGATGACGATGTGATGATGATGGCGATAATGATGACGATGATGTCGTAAGCAGGCAAGCGGTCCACCGCATTTCATTCCATTAGTATCTTGAAAGAATTCTTACGTAATGTTGATGCAAGCAGATTTTCCTTCACTCCAAATCCTCTTTGATGTCGCCCTATTATATTTTGGCTGGTGCGACTGCCAAGGGTAGGTTTAATTGGATGCGATGAAATGAGGTTAACCAGATCAAACTATCAATGGCTGTTATTCTTGTCAATGTTCCTAATGTTGTTTTACAACCTTGAATGAAATCAAAAAAATTTTTGATTATATATTTTAGAAATAAGGTTTATCGGAATGAGATGTCCATCAAACATCGTATTTAAAAATTCATGCAGTGGAATTACCTAACTGCTCAAAATAACGTGACAACTTCCTGAACATAATCTTTCGTAAGTTTAAAACGTCCAAATATTTCCATAAATTTTATACTAATTTTTTTCGCTCCCTATCTCATTATTTTCATGCAATTGGCGACTAAGATCTGAAACAGAAACGCTTTAAAGTCAACGATCTATATTTCAATTCCTATTTGTGAATAAATGAATATAAATACAAAAAATACATGAAAAAAAATAACGCAAGTCTTGCAATTACGTTTTTAACAGTGTGAAAATGGAGACCGTTCGACCAAATTTATGGATTCAATTATGACCTCAACCGAAAAAAAATTTCTTTTTCTTTATTAAAACAAAATACCTACGCCAGAAAAACACGTACACTGCCCATCTGTTGAATGAAAACTAAAAAGAGAAGATGGAGCCATGCACTGCCATCTGCGGATAACAAAATTAAATTACTTTGATTTGCTGAGAAATTATTAAACAAGTTGCTTTATTTTCATTTATCAAATGTCTACTGGGTCTAAACTGATGAATTGAATGAAAACACGTCCGACTCATAACGGATGGAGACTATAAACGAGGATTGATTGATCCAAATGGTGAAAATTCCAGGAATTGATCAATTAAGCAGTTATATCCTCCTTCTACGTTTAAAAAAGAATTGAAGATTTTTTGGTTTTCTTTGAACTGACAAAGTTCCATGTTTAAAAAAGAATGGATGATTTTTTATTTCCTCTCAAATTACTTATTAGTTAGTCATTTTCAGTTTAATTTTTATATTGGTTGTGCTTTTGAGAACTTTTGATTACCGCTATATAAATAATTCTTAATAACAAAAAAAATATTAATATAGATATCAAAGAGTAAGAAAAAGAATTAATTAAATTACGTTCATAATAATTAATCATGCCGTCCATCTCGAACCACATCCAGACATGTTGTGCGTTCACGTTGTTGCTATTAGTTTGCTGCCCAAAATTTCAAGCTTTAATTTCCGGAAACTGAACCTTCACATTAAAATTTTGTCTCATGCTCTTCTTTGAGAGTTTACCCCAGTATTTCTCAAAGTGGGCGATAGCGCCCCCTTGTGGGCGCTGAAGTCTTACTGGGGGGCGATGACAGGTTTTGACAAAATTTGAGAACTTTAGAAGTTTTATATATTGATCATTTTTTGCTTGGATTACAAAAACCATATCTATGAACCAGTTAAAATGTTTTTCCATGCAAACCATGCGGATACCCATCAATGTTATTGTCAATTTGTGAACACGGAGAAACGAGACTAATATATATTATTATTATAGCGGACACCAACTTACTCTAACTAAAGCTAACTTTTATTACATTTCTTTTAAATGAAAAGTTTTAAAGCGTAGGGGGCACTAGACAATTTTTTTTTGCTATAAGTTGGCGTTGGCAGAAATAAGTTTGAGAGCCACTGGTTTACACGTTAACAAGTTGTATGTGCGGCACAGCGTACTACGTTTAGACGAGCACGGGACAAATGTGTGAATGACCGATATATTTCGTATTGCATTATGCATAATTACACAATGTTTTTTACTACATTTCGACAGCCACCTTATAAATCCCCAACGAGTTTAGTTTGCCACTATCTACTTCACCATCTACGTAATTATATTTGTTCATACATAAATGTATAATTCCACTAACCTCAAACGTATAAAGTGTTTACAATGGATGCGTTTTATTTCAATGCAAATACATTTATAAGGCTTACATGCACTCTCTCTCTCTCTCTTTCTCTCTATTTTCTCTCTCTATTTTTTTCCTCTCTCTCTCTTTCTCTCTCTCTCTCTCTCCCTCTCTCATTCGTCCGTGTTTTGTGTGCTAGCTATTGCTTAAAATTGTCAATCATCGTCATCATCACTACCATCTTCGTCGTCGTCTGCGTCATCGTTTGTATGTCCGTGTCTTCTCTCTGAACGTACGTACGTACGCGTTTGACATTTCGAATAAAGATTGTAGCTTATATTTGGATTTAAATAATTTAAAACAAAGATAAATATTTTAAAAAAATATTTTTCAGTTTTCTAAAAGGATTAAATTTCAAATTTCGATATTTTGATCGATAACATTGCGCCTTTTTTTGGTTTGTATAAATTTGAATTTAAAAATTCATCCACCATTTTTTTATGATTTTTGTGTTTTGTTGTCGTTGTTTTTTGGCTCCATCTTATTATTATTGTTGTTATTATTGTTGTTGTTGTTGTCCCTTTTTTTAACCGCGATGTTTTTTAGCCCTATTTGCATTTTTTATTTTTAAAATTTTAAATGGCAATTTTATTTTATTTTCGCATCAAATTTATCAATATCGGTAATCACGAAAGAATAATTATATTTGAGTTGAAGTTTTAAATGTCTAAAATCAGAATTCCGTTTTAATTTTGCTTCAATTTTTAATGTTAAAATTTTATTAAAATAATAATTTAATTTTAATATTAAAAGTTGAGGTAAAAATTTGGATTTTATTTTTGAAATTTGATTAAATATTAAAATTAAAAAAAAATTAAATTAAAACTGTGTGTGTTTAAAAATTTTGTTCATTATGTTTTATAATATAATAAAAAAAAATAATTTTATAATTTATATGAAATAAATAATAGTTTTTGGTTTGTTTTTTATTTACTTTTTAATTTAATAATTCAATTAATATATTAATTTAATAAACTTTATTTTCCTTTTACAACCAACAACTATAGTCTATTCTATCTCTATGGATGGTTTACTAAAAATTTTGACTAACTCATGTTTAATATTTAATTAAAATTTTAAACTACAAAACCAATAGCATTACTTTTAAATTATTTTCAATAATGCCAATTAATTAAATAATATAATATCAAATTTAATTATTAAATTATTTTCTATAATATCGCATTTAAATTATTTTCCTTACATATGTTATCAGAAAGTCAAGACAAGTGGAGTGGGTAATCTACTGGATGCTGTTTGCAAAATTAGTGTTTATCATTTTGTAACACCTTATCTTTGGTTATCGTTATAATTCTCTCAAATTTTTCTTCAGCTCTTACCTCAGTTAGGCCTTAGGCTTAAGGCTTAGGTTAGGATGCTAGCTTTGTAAGAATAAAATTCCTAGCCTAGGTATTATTACTGTTATAGAGGACCTAGGTAACAAAATTCATGACTAACCTAGAAAATAAACTTAATGTTGAAGAAACAAAATGATAATGAAGAAAATAAAATTTGTTTGTGTATTTGTTTGTTTACCTATTGTGGAAGTTCACCTAATTGTGGTTGCTGAATAAATCATTAAGTATACGTTACTTTACTAATAAAGCATTTATTTATCTTATAAAATTTTTTAAATGAAATATTTATTGGTGTGAAAGATGTCTGTTATCTTAATTTCATTAAATATTACACCATCATACTTAGCTTAGAGGCATTCAATCATAGCTATGCAATAATTTGTTTTTGGAAATCTTCTAAACAACTCAATCCAGTTATCTTCTAAAGGACTAATTAATGCTATTAACAGGATGGCAGCATGAATGGTTTCTCCAAATGCTCATCATGTTATACACAATGCATCAGGTATATATATATATATATATATATATATATATATATATATATATATATATATATATATATACAGTAATTTATGAAAATCTAGAAATCTACAGAATTTCTAGCGTCAGATAGTTTTTTTCATTACATTTTTCAATATTTCTAACCAAATTCTGGAATCAATAAAAGCCAAGCAATTATTTGCTTAGAAACTTCTAAACAACTCAATTCAGATATTTTCTTAAGAACTCAAAAATTTGGTTAGAAATATTAAAAAATGTAATAAAAAAACTATCCAACACTAGAAACTCTGTAGATTTCATAAATTGCTGCATAAATTATGGTCTTTTACCAGCATTCATAAAAATAATTATATGAGATGAAATACTTGTTTGTACTAATATTATGTTGTTTTAAATTAATCTAAATAGAATAGTTGTAGAAAAAAGTTCATGTGTTAAACTTACATGTCTTTTACATTAAGTTATATTGTATTGCTGAGATGTATTTGATTCTATTGAAGTTATATAATATCTATAATATATAATATAATCTGGTTTGGTTCGGTATGGTGTGGTGTGATATGTTCTTATGTAGTTATGTTTCCAACTAACAAACATGAGTTTTTCATGAATCATCTGATCCTGTCAGTGATTATTGTTTTTTTTCATAGATTGCTGTTATTACACCAGCTGTTGCTGTAATAATGATATCCAGCAGTCATTTTTATAATTCATTGAAATTTTGTATTTGCAATAATACTATGAATGTTTATGTTCATATAAATACAAATACTGATATATATATATATATATATATATATATATGTATGTGTGTGTGTGTGTGTGTGTGTGTGTGTGTGTGTGTGTGTGTGTGTGTGTGTGTGTGTGTGTGTGTGTGTGTGTGTGTGTAATTTGCATCATAAATGATAGAGAAGAAAGTTCCTGCAACTTTTATATTGGTGCTTAACGCTTAACAATTTTTATTTAATGAAGTCCCATTATATGTCATTCAAGTTAAACTCCACAGGTTATTCAACATTATCCTCATGGCTGTCCCACTTCGTTGCCATCCTCATTATCATCATCTTCATCATCATCATCAGTAGTTTTCAAACTAAAAATTTTATAATAATTTTTATTAATATTATTGTTATTATGTTTTCTGTTATTTTATGTACTTAAGCCATTGCTGATAATATTATTATTGACTAAATACAAACATGTTATCTAAACTAAACACTGTCTTTCAATTATTATTTTAAAGTCAATTAAAATTGAAATTGTGAATTGAAGCAATTACAAGCTGCTGATAGTAAAAGTTGCTTTAGAAAATATAATTGGCTATTTTTATATTTGGCTAATATTAATACAATTTTCACTGACATTGACTGTCATGTCTTTTTTTATTATTTTTACTAAAACTAGTAATAGAAGTAGTGGCAACAATTGTTATTGTAGTATTTGTATTGATAGTAGATATGGTGATAATGCTATAGTAGTAGTAGTAGTAGTAGTAGTAGTAGTAGTAGTAGTAGTAGTAGTAGCAGTAGTAGTAGTAGTAGTAGTAGTAGTAGTAGTAGTAGTAGTAGTAGTAGTAGTAGTAGTAGTAGTAGTAGTAGTAGTTGTTGTTGTTGTTGTTGTTGTTGTTGTTGTTGTTGTTGTTGTTGCTGCTGTTGTTGTTGTAGCAGTTGTAGTAACAGTTGTAGTAACAGTTGTAGTGGCAGTTGTAGTAGTAATAATTACAATCATTACAAATGATTGCAGTAGTAGTTGTGATGATGGTGATGTTGGTTATTAGCACTTGAAGCAGTAATGTAATGTGGATGAACATGATCAGCTTTGAACAATAAAACTTCTTCATTGATTCCCATGCATTTCAGCTGATTTATTTTTGTTTTCTGTTTCTGTTGTATTGTTATTATTATTATTTCATAATTGTTGCAGTTAATGGTATTTTCGAAGATATATTATTGATATTGTTCTTGTTATTATCACTGATATCACAACAACAACACTGTCACAACACTCTACTACTTAACTTCATATCTTTGTTGCTAACTACTGACATTACCTGAAGTGCTGAGCTGATTGGGCATCATCAAATCAGTTATCAAATTGATTCTACTCGATGAGTGTATCTAATAAAATGATACAGTACTTGTTTGGAGATGAGAATAATTTTTTCTCAAAAATGAGTGCTTTTATTTGAGCTGATCAAGAAATAAAAAAATATTTTATAAAGGTCAAATTCCATTGAAATTTGAAACTGTGAATGATGAAAATTGTATATTATGTTATGTATTCTGTGTTTTGATCTTGTTCAAGTTGTTTAAGTTTTTATCAAAGTCATCAACATTTAATATTTTCCTATGTACCTTAATTAATATTAACTACTACCAACTAACTGTCAACCATCAGCTGAAAAAGCTCTCAGTTAGGTTAGAATTAATTTAAAAACAGCCATGGAAAGCAGTTTTATTAGATATTATTTATATCTCCTTAAAATTGTCAAGAGTTGATTGCGTGGGATGTATCGATGATCGTTGCATTGAGTGAAGTGTGTGAAGAATGATAAGAATAGAAATTATTGGGCTACTTTTTATGCGTATGCGTGGAATGCGTTTTTATGTGTGGAATTGTTTTATTTAGCTGGATGTTGGGGATGACAATTGCCATGCTGTTTTTGTTCATTGGTCAAATGATTGCTCATATGGTCATTTGCTTGTATTGCAATAGCAAACAGACCTTACATTTTATTTTTGTCATTAATTATTTCTATCAGCATCACATGGCAGCAATCAATCACTCATCATGCCGTCCATCGTCTGCATCATATGCATCATATACATCATCAGATTATGCAATCACTTGTTAGTCATCACATCTTACATCACTATCACTGAACCCAATAGATCACCATACATCAAAGTACAAATACACCCGGCTTACGTACAAACATACATACATGCATACACACATACACATTTATATATACATGCATATACTTTATATATACATACACATACTTAGATACGTACTGAAGCACATACACACAGTGTTTGATTTCAGTTGAAGTAGTGAAGTACTATACAGTGTTATAGCAATAGCGAGGCTTCGCATATATTATTTTGTGTTTGCACTCTATTTAAAAGACAGGATATTGGTTCGTGTCTTCATATGCCCATGTATATCCCTATCTATATATGCTTTTATCTATATGTATCAGTCTATGTATATATGTTTGTATGTGTATATATACGTGCACATATACATGCATGTTTATATACAATACATGCTATTATATTAGCACGGTCCTTTGAATGTGTTTGTGCATGCATGCATATATTAATGTAGGATTAGGTCTATTCCTTAGCGTTTATTAGTAGTTTTGTTGTTTTTAACAGCAGTTACTGGGTTTTTATTTCAATTTTTATTTACTATATTTAATCACACTAATTTCATTTGCTCTGGTTATAATTAAGCCACCAGTGTGCGAAATTTTGAAAGGATTATTATTATTGAAATAATCTGTATAGTGCTTTTTTAAGAAATGACTCAAAAAGCGCAGCACAGTTAAGAAACAGAAATCTGAGCATGATGTTCAGAAGTGCATCAGCATGTTGAATTAAAAGTTCTAAATTCCATTTAAAATTGCAGCGGTGAGAAGCTTGGCAAAAGCTGGTGATATTGCAAACCATTCTATACCAGGAGGCACAACGTGGAAAAATTTCTGACTGCAGTCACCAACTGCTTATACTTCCTGTACAGCGCTGTCTGCTCAGTTAAATATTGAGCATGACGTATATAAACGATTAATGCATTTTAATGATTTTAAACAAAATCTTGTTGCTGGTTATAAGCCAATGCAAATCCCTAATGGAATGATCAACATGGTTGAATTTCATTCCACCCAAAATCAATTTTACTGCTTGATTCTGAGTGAGTTGAAGTATGGAAATGGATTTGTGAAAAGAGATTGTTGCAGTAACCTAGTCTAAGTTTAAAAATGATAGACTAACCAGGAATGGTCATATTTCAAATTTGTTCTTCTAATCTTGGCAAAATAATAAATCTAGAAAACCAAATAAGTCCTTGTTTTAGTTTGATACCATTTATTAACTGCGTTGCTTAAATGAGCAAACTGAATGATCTGTGTCAAATAGACGTTGATCCCATTCCTGAAGATTTGGTCCCAATAAACGGTTGATCCCGTTAACTGGCAGTCACATTAACAGGATTCTACTTTATTTGATAAATCTATTTTATCTGAAAATGAACAACTGACAATAGGTGCAGTTTTGTTATATTTCTTTGCAAATTAATGCAGACTATAGATTTCTGATTCACCATTTTACTCATCCACTGTTTTTATATTTTAATAATACGAACATCTGTTTGTTTTATGCGCTCTAAACAACTGCCGGCTAAGAAAGATAGCGCGTCCCACTATTGATCACTATTCTTGTACTGCTTTTATTACTAGCCTGCAAAATTAAGTATCCTCCATTCATCAACGTCGTTGTTAGAAATAGGACTGCATCAGCCTGCCGTGTAGGCAGACGTATGAAACAAATATAGACAATTATTAAAAAAGTTGACTCAGTATTTATTTTAATGGTAAAATGATAAGGTAGGTAGAGGATGAAGATTAAGAAAATTTGCAAGATGTGACAATTTTTGGTGTGCTTTTAAAATTATTATCGTGTTATTATATATTCAGTTATTCACATTTCTGTTTGTTAGCCAAGGATTGTATTATTGATTTCTATTCAGTTTGTTCAAGACCCATCCGTTATATTGTTATTTTTAATGGTGTTGCTTGTCATGTCATAGTTCACCCAACGTCAATTGAATTTTCCTGTTTTGTTTCATGCTTTCCAAGGCTGTCATATTTTGTCTGATAAACTGTTTTGTTTTCAATTTAAAGTAAATATTAAACTTATTTTAAACACAATCTGGTCAGTTAAATTCTAATCATGTCAAGTCAATTGATCAATGATATCTTCACACATAAGACCAGCTACTGATGGTTTTCTGATTGATGGTCGAACGTCCCTCTGTATGTGTACTAACCTTGTGTCTCTTGTATTGAATTTCTTGATAGTGCCAAGTAACCATCAGGTTTTTAACTCTGAATTGATCACTACAATGCGAAGTTTTTAACGCTTACAATGTTATTCACCTGTCTGCATGATATCAATGCTCGTATGCATGCGTGTGTGTGTGTGTGTGTGTGTGTGTGTGTGTGTGTGTGTGTGTGTGTGTGTGTGTGTGTGTGTGTGTGTGTGTGTGTGTGTGTGTGTGTGTGTGTGTAGTGCTTTGAAGGCTTATGGCACTTGTGAGTTTAATCATTATTGTTATTGCTTCTATTTATTATATATTGGAGTGTATATCTTACATTACGAATATAAAATTTACAGTTTAGAAAGTGAGATAGTGAAAGAGTGAGAAAGAGGTATTGAGTGATCAGTCGTATATTATATATTTAATACTGTCTGCGAGCATTCAATTTGAATTTAGTTGCATGTTATGCATTTATAATGAATTTATTAACAGACTGCATAGTAGCTCTGCGCGTTATGATCATGATGTTTGTCTAGATGGTTATTATCCCCTTTTTTACATAGATGAGGGTGATGATTGTGGTGATGATGATGATGGTTGTGGTGGTGGTGGTGATGGTGATGGCAAGGAAGAGATGATTTATGGAATATTTGTGAAATTATTTTTGTTAGCAATTTTTATCTTAATTTTCCATTCCAATAATTTATTTACTGTAAATGAAACCAATTTAGGGCTTTATAATTAAATGAGAAATTATTTTTTTTTAACCCCATTTAAGTCCAAGTACATTTAATTGAATGGTATTTTTTCTGTCATAATTGCCCAATGCCCTACCCTTTAAGTTTAAAATTTTTTTTCCTACTCATTCATATTTTTATCATTATCTATACAATTTCTATTGTTATAATAATAATAATAATTATTATTATATTATTATTATATTATTATAATTATTATTATTATTATTATTACTACAGTTGATGCTATTGTTATTTTATTTTGTTGTTGTTGCTGTTGTTGTTTTCGTTGTTGCTTTTGTAATTGTTGTGTTCTTCATCATCCATCTTCTTCATCAGTGGGTAAAGCTATCACCAGACTATTTTGATAACTACCAGTCTTTATTTGTCAGGGGTGATAATGATGGTGGTGATAATGATGACGTTGAGGATGTCGACGATGATAATGTTCATGATAAAGATGATGACGACGATGATGTCCATGAGAATGATGATGATTATTATTTATTTTTATATTTATTTTTTTTATCTTTCATTCGTGTGTTTAAAAGAATAGATTTACGGTTTATTCAAAGCTTACTTGAAAAGAAATATTATTATTAGCATCTCATTAATATGTATGTAGAAACATCTCATTAATATTAATGAAGAAACATCTCGTTAGTATTCCTATAGCCTAGGTGACCTTTGCTTGCTACCATAATACTATTTTTGTGCATTTGATACTGCATTGTGATGCCTCTAAATGAGCACAGTACAATTTTTATTAGATAAATTAACTATATTAACAGCACAAACGGTTGTATATATATGTATGTATAATATATGTATGTATATATATATATATATATATATATATATATATATATATATATGCTGGTAATAGACCATAATTTTTACAATATTCTATAAATTCTACCGAATGTTTGGCGTTAATATGTTTGTAGTTCGTTCACATAAAACGAACTACAAACATTAACGCCAAACATTCTGTAGAATTTATAGAGTATATATATATATATATATATATATATATATATATATATATATATATGTCAATTATTATTTATGTTTCTTTATTTGCATGCGTGTGTGTGTCAACATCAAGCAAGTGGTTAAATCGGCAGGTTACTTATTTGTTATCGTGTGTACTATTTGTGTATTTGTGTTTGCTGCTTATTTAAATTTAGTTGGCGATTTTATGTTGGCTTGTATGTATGCAGAACCAGCTGTAAGTTTGTTCTTCATGTATCGGTCTGTATACTCTTTAAAATATTTGTTGGCCCACATATGTCTATGAATGTGACATTTAATTTTTATGCGGTTATGAGCCGATCTTTTTATTGCCAGTGTATTCTATTTAATATTACGTTGTTTTTGTATCTTGTAAATTGTACGAGATTTAAGAGATAAAATTGTTAATGCCTGTCATGTTACCATTGTTCTTTTGGCATTTACATCATAATCTTTAATAAACAATTTCAACAGTTTCATTACAAACTGATTTTAGCTGAGATAACAATAGTTGGGATCTATAAATCTGTGTACTCTACAAGTACATTATTTATTTATCCATCTTCATATATATTGCAATACATCACATCTCTTGTGAGTTTGTCGAAATTTTCATAATCATGTGAAAAAACCCAGCAGTTCATCAAACGTTTAGAGAACGCTTTCAAGGAGGTTGTTTTGAAGAATGATGCTGTGCATTAAATTTGGTCACGTCTTGTCTCCGCCATTGCTACCTACGAAAAGAGAAAACCTAATCCGGAATCCCAATGCTGTTTAAGACTGGCAGATCAATGGTTGACATGATCTTCTTGCTGCGGTGCTTGCCAGAGAAGTGTCGAGAAAGACAAATGTCGCACACTGAAGACGGACTTCAATGCCTTGTCACATTCCAGGGGTGTAGAAAATTTGGATTAACCATAAGCCTGCTGAAGACCAATGTAATGGCTCGAGGCGTGCAACAGCCACAGCCTTATCTGTATCGGATGTGGTAGAGATTGTCATAATTAGCCATTCTCGGCGGTGCTAGATCCTCTAACTTTGGTTATAGTTAGTTTCACTATCGTCTCTCAAGACGGAAAGATGATATATATATATATATATATATATATATATATATATATATATATATATATATATATATATATTAGGGTGGTCAAAAGAAATTTTTTTTTCAAAATCTTATCGGGGGAACCCCCTAAATTGTGCCACTTGACTAAAAAATGACATTTGTAAAGTTTTAGCTCAATTGGATAATGCTAACCCGTGCCTCATCGAGGTTGAAATTTCGAAAAATTCGAAAATTTTGAAAAAAAACGCAGTTTTTGGTTTGTAAAATAAAAACGGTTCACTCTAGAAACATGATTTTGGTTTTATTTTGTTCATTGATTAGTTTTCTTCAAATGTTACTATGATCACTATTTAGCTACAAGTTATAGTTTCTGACATATTTGCATTGTTACAGATACACATTGAAAAAACGTTGAATTTCTCCATAACACAAAAACACACAATAACTTATTTACTATTACTAACCCGGGTGCTTTATGTTGTTTTTATGTATTAATATTAAGATCTTTTGATTTTTCTACGATTTCTCATTTTTGGTAAGGAGCAGTTATACATTGGGATGGGAAATTACTTCCAGATATGTTAAATAAAGAAAATGTTGAAAGAGTTGCAGTCTTAATTAGCTGTGGAGAAGAATAATGGTTAATTGGAGCTCCCCAATTAGAGAATGGTGCTGGCAGTACAATTGCAAAATCTGTTTTTTCAGAACTTGGAAAGTGGGGTGCACTTGACAAGATTCAAGCAATGTCCTTTGACACAACTGCCGTGAATACTGGCCGCATTAAAGGTGCTTTCGTTTTATTAGAGCAATTGATGGAGAAAAAATTATTGTATCTTCCATGTCGCCACCACATTTTTGAGGTAGTTTTGAGATCCGTTTTTGATGCTGTGATGGGAAAGACTACAGGCCCTCAATCGGATATTTTCAAAAAATTTAAAACTGAATGGAACAACATTGATAAAAAAATTTAAATCTGAAGTTAAAGATAAGAGTGTAGCCAGCAAATTGATTAATCCGGGTCAAATTTCAAGTTATCTTTTAGAACAATTAACAGTTCATCATCCAAGGAGCGATTACAAAGAATTGATTAATCTTTGTCTTATATTTTTAGAACGCTTTCCGTCAGAAAACATCGTGTTTGCGGCTCCTGATGCTTTTCATCACGTAAGGTGGATGGCAAAAGCGATATATTCGTTGAAAATATACCTTTTCAGAGAACAGTTTCAACTGACAATTTTTAAAAAGCAAGGATTCCATGATATTTGCCTATTTATTATAAATATTTTTGTGAAAGTGTGGTTGGAAACCTGCACTTGCTCCAAACCAAGATTTACAATTGTTAAAATCTTTGGTAAATTACAATAAAGTCAATAAATTTATCTCAGATATATCAGTTTCAAAATTTATCAACCACATATAGTACCTCAATCCAGAGCAGGCTGTTTTTTCATTATTCGATGATTCATTAAGTAATTATGTATAAAAGAGAATGGCAACAAATTAATATCTCAAGCAAATGAGGATGAAGAACTTGATGACTACTGTGATATGAAACCACTAATAAAAATAAATGAAGTATCAGAAATATTGGACAAAAATGCGGACCATTTTATTTCATCACAATCAAGTAATAATTTAAAAAGATTTAATATTAATGATCAATTTTTGCATACCAATCCAGAATTATGGAGTAATAACGAAGAACATTAAAAGAGTAAAAAGATTGTGGACGGATTAAAAGTTACAAATGATACAGCAGAAAGGGGTGTTAAATTAATAACAGATTACAACTCATGTATTACAAAAGAGGAAGATCAAAAATAATATCTTTTGCAAGTAATTGCTGAATGTCGGACAAAATTTCCTGGTTGCTCAAAAGCCTCATTATCTGAGCCTCTACCTTTTGAACAATGAGTTAAAGTAGAAATTTATTTGATGTATATCAACTATAAACAATATAAT
>NW_008705371.1:438076-510869 GCF_000326865.2 Helobdella robusta | reverse complement strand
ATTTTCGATTTTTCGAAATTTCACCTCGATGAGGCACGGGTTAGCATTATCCAATTGAGCTAAAACTTTACAAATGTCATTTTTTAGTCAAGTGGCACAATTTAGGAGGTTCCCCCGATAAGATTTCAACATTTTTTTTACATATAGCGTTGTAACCAACCTAATATATATACACATGAACTATTTGCTTATTTATCAGATAGCTTTTTGTTATTTTAGTTTTAAGTGATCAACGCCTATGAAATGAATTAGATGTTAACAGAGATTCTTTAGTAAAAATTTTATCTACAACAATTTTTCAAATAATTTTTCCACATTTTTGAAATTTTATGATTAATGTTCTTTAGCATTTTTGCTATTTTTTTTAAGAAATAGATGAATTAATGTCAAGATGGCGATGATGAATGGTTCGTGGTTTGAGTTATTTATTTATAATCATTACAGTTGCATGCTTGTATCATCATCATTTTCAGCATTATATCATTGCTCTTATATCAATCACCAATCTCTTTGACGTCAACCAGATCACCAATTCCATTATCACATCATACCATTTTGCCTATCCGTATTACCATCATTCTTTTCACATCATCATCATTCTTTCCACATCATCATCACCATTCTTTTCACATCATCATCATTCTTTCCAAATAATTATCATCATCTTCCACTTTTTTTAATAGCTATTTGCAGAAAATCTCTGTCATTATTTTATAAGCAGGCAGCCCCATTTGTCTTCATGTTCGTTGCATCCAACAGGCACATTTATCTCATGATATCATTGTACATCCACTGTGTTGTCTCTCATTATTATTATTATTATCATTATCATCATCATCATCGTCGTAGTCATCATCAATGGGGTTTTTATTAGTCATATTCATGTGCTACTGTTGTCATGTGCATTGTTGTTATCATCATCGTTGTCAACATCGTCATCGTTATTATCATCGACATTGTCATCATCATCATCATCATTATCGTTGTTTTCATCATCGTATTCGAGTGTTATGTTTGTTATATGTTACACGTCGTTAATTTCATCATATAATTCAATAAATGATCATTTATTTATCATCACACTTATTTCCTTCATCACCCACCGTATCATCATCATCATCACTGTTTCCGTATTATACTGTTTAGAAGTATTTCTGTGAAATGTTTTTAATGGCTGTCTCTCATTCATTCATTCATTCAGTCAGTCAGTCAGTCAGTCAGTCGGTAACATAAATAAATATTATAGAGCTTATTAATTTTTACATTCTAGGTAACAACACTTGTATTGTTCTGAATGTATGAAATGCTCTGTTACTTTTACCAAATTATTTAATGGTCGAAGAAAATTTATTTAAATCGTGATCATCATCATCGCGAAGGACACCAACATCATCATCATCATTATTTACATCATCATCGTCATCATCAACAACACAGTCACATACACCTATGCAATTGTCATGTTACCGAGTGGGATGTCTCAAGTCTTTGTGAAAATGCTTTTCAATTTTTTCTGCTTTTTTTTTGTCTGTCAGTCTGTTCAATTGATTGATTGGTTGGTTGGTTGATTGATTAATTGGTTGGTTGATTGATTAATTGGTTGGTTGGTTTCATTGGTTGATTGATTGATTGATTGGCTGATTGATTGGTTGGTTGATTGATCATGGCTGGTACCTAACCCATTTATACGCACATGCATATTCATTCATACATGCCTTACCTTACACTAATACAGTAAAAGTCGTCTAGAGAGGACACCATTGGGTAATGACCAAACTGTCCTCTCCTCTTAACTGTCCTCTCCTCAAGACTCAACATCAAAATCTTTTTTGATATACTACATAAAAAATTAAAATAAAACAACACGTTTTTAATATTGTTATGGAAGAAAATCATTCATAGTTGTCTGTTTGCCAAAACATTTTGTTTTTAACAATTCAATTTCTAAAATATTTTCAATGTTCTCAGAAAATTGTAACAATTCTCTATTGCCCATATGTATCGAATAGGAAGTTAGCTTCCGGGCACATTGTAATGCCATCTTTGTAGAAACTTCTTGGACTGGAGCCTCTTCTTCCTCTTCATCATCTTGGACTTCAAATTTTTCATGATTTTCAGAACTTTGTGGGCTATGGATTGAGTCATCATTGTTATCCATGGTTACAAAATTCTCCCAAGTAACAGAACCCAAAAGTCTGGTTATGGTAGGATCAGCTTCAATCAGCTGCACATCTGTATCTATATTTTCTCCTATTCCAAAACCACACTTATTAAAACATTTTGTGATTGAAGTAGGATTAACATTTCTCCATGCCACATCCAACCAATTAATTGCATCTAATAGGTTAACAGATTTTGCTAGTTCTTGTGCTGTATCTGCTTCTTCCATGTCTGTCGAAACATGTCTCAATAACTTTTTCCTATAAATAGCTTTAATTTGTGAAATTATGCCAGCATCTAATGGCTGCAAGCATGACGTTGTTTTTGGTGGTAAATACTTAACGATAACATTTGACATGGAAATCTCTGGATGAGCAGAACAATTATCAACAAAGAGAAGGATCTTTCTTCCTAAAAAAATGTGTTAATTAGATAAGTATAAAAAATATTTATATATTTAATTTAAACGCCAAACCTTTTATTTGCATTTTATTGTTTAAGATTTGGTACCACTCTAAAAATAATCTGGCAGTCATCCATGCCCTTTTGTTCCAGCGATACATCACAGGTGAACTGTTTTTTTTCAAGGCTATAGATAAAATTAATCAGTTGAAATTTTTTTATAGTTTTGAAAATGTCATCTGAAATTTTAACCTTTAAAACATCGAGGATTTTCTGCATAGCCAATGACCAAAGGTGGCAATTTTTCCCCTGTCTGAGAGCAAGCTAAAAGAACAGTTATTCTTTTTTTGGCTGTCTTGATGCCTTTCCTTTTATCAGATTTCAAAACAAGTGAACGTTGTGGTAAACTGCGATAATAAAGACCTGTCTCATCTGCATTGAATATATTTTCAGGTAAGAATCCAGATGTAATCTCAGGAAGCCTTTTTTTCCAATCATCAACTATTTTTTCATCAACATCAGCAGCTTCACCAGCAAGTTGTACAAATATTATCCCAAACTGCTTCTGCCAACTTCTTAGCCAACCAGTTGATGCCATGAAATTTTTACAGCCGATACAGTCTACAGCAATAACAATAGCTTTTTCCTAACAATAATAAAGAAGGTTAGAAAAAAACAAAATAAATTTTTTATTTTCCCTATTTTTAAAAAGGTGGTAAGGTAAAATTTTGTTTAAAGAACTCTAACCTTCACCATTGGTCCACTAACTGGCAGATTCTTTGACCGAGCTTCAGAAAACCATTCAAACAATTTAAAATTGATCTCTTCAAAATCCGTTTTTCGTCTTTTCAACGTTTTATTCTTACTCGGCACTCCCGCTTCCCACTGCCTTTTTACAGATTCTTTATTTTCACGAATATTTGCAATTTGAGTTTTTCCGCAACTAAATTCTTCAGCAATTTTTCGTATGCTAACTCCATCATTTAATTTTTTCACCACCAGCATTTTTTCTTCCAAGTTGAAAAATTTTTTTCGCAGAGTCGACTTCATTATTACACAACAGTTTATCAACACGACCGCGATACAAATATTCAAATTAGATGGTGCATTTTATCAAATATTCCATGTGTTTTTGTTATAAATTGTCCGCTCTTTAAGACATAAAAGTCAATTTGTACTTAAAACCCTGTCCGTAGTTCGTTCCTTTAAAATGTCCGTTCTTTAGGGTCTATTTAACATGCAAAACGGTTCCGTGCCAAGCAATACTGTCCGTTACTCTTATCTGTCCGTTCTTTAGGGTCCCGCTCTAGAGGACTTTTACTGTAGTGTCTTATGCACATGCCACATAGATCCATTCACCAGCGTTTAATCTTATTTGAATTGTAAACAACTTGATAAAGTTGAACTGATCGTACTGTGTTCCTCTGTCAGTATTGTATGCTGTTTGCTTTCCGTACTATACTAGATTTTAAGTTTATAGAACGTTCATAATTACATAGATAAATAAATATAATATGTAATAATTTTCAACTGAGTAATTTCTTCAAGTTATTTTAAATAATTGTAATTAATTTAAGAGAAATAAAGTTAATTTTAAATAATTTTTATTTTAAAAAAGCTTAACAAGCTTTTATTTTCCATATTAAAACCATCTAAAATGTCGTTGCATTTTGGAAATACATTCAGTTGTTGAACTCGTGAGACACAAAAGTTTGACTTTATTACAAAGTCATTTGACGTTGTTGTTACTCGTGATTGTGGTAGCTGTTGCTACTGATATTGTTTTAAACAGCTTTTAAATTTAAGGAGCTAGTAACCAGTAAAATAGTTGTTTAATTACAATTCAATAGTTGCACTGTCAGGTTATTTGCCTGTCGTCGTCATTAAACTTCAACATTGGGGCTGTTGTTTCTATGTCTACTACTGCCATTAAGATTGATAATAAGTACTTAATTACTGTTGTGACCGTCACAATTGCTCTGCTGTTTGGTTAAAGTGATTCAACAACATTGTCATCTATCTATTTCAGAGGTAAGGAACATTTCTATTGATCAAAGAATAATTTATCACCACTGCACGCACTAAGTACAAACGACGACAAAGTTTTCGCTGCCCTCCAACAACAAACAACGACATCACCAACGATAACATCACCAACAACAACATCACCAACAACAACATCGAACGATGGGCTGCACATCGAGCAAACCAAAACGCACGAAAAGTTTAGAAGACGTGAAAGGACAAGCAGCGCAAAACGGTCAGATCACGAAAGAAGACACGTCAGCAAAGAAGCCAACAACCGACAAGAACTCAACGGACCCCATTCAAATTCCTGGAGCCAACAAATCCTTCCAGGCCCCAGACGGAATCCCCTTCATTGATGAAGACGTCGACGAAGATGACGCCAAGCTGAGGACAGGCGTTCGAGAAAACAGCAAAAAGCTGACGGACGACGTGAACATCAGGACAGAAAGCAGTGCCTTCATCGTCAACGGCAACAGTGGCGTGAGAGTCAGCGCGTCCAGTAGCGACAGAAATGCAGCGGGGGATGTCGGGGAGGTCGTGGTCAACGAGAAGGGGGTGCACGTTGTAGGGCATGATGGAAGTATCATGCCCATCAAGAAAGGTGATGATGATGAGGATAATGATGATGATGACGACGAAAAAGATAAATATTGCTGTTTACAGGCATGGGTTTGATGATAATAAGAATGATGATGATGATGATGATGATGATTTATTGCGTTTTGGATGACGACGATGGTGACGATGACGATGCTGTGATGGTGACAACGATGACATTTGAATAAATGATTGATTGTATGCCCCACACAGGACCTGCCCCATCGCCCATAACAGATGAACAGGTTGGGGTTTTCATTATTTCATTAGTAATAGTTTTCTACCTGTAATAATAGTTGGGTAGCAGTAGCTGTAGTAGTAGTAGCAATAATAACATCCTTGTTATTGTTATTTATTATTATTATTAGTAGTGGTAGTATTAGTAGTAGTAGTAGTAAAAGTGGTAGTAGTAGTGGTACCATTGGGAAAAGTTGTGGTAGTAGTGGCGATTCTTAATTAGATGGCAGTAGTAATATGAGTAATTATACAGCGTGGTAGCGATTATGTAGTTGCAGTAATTGGTAGTGGTGCCAGGCCTGGTGGTTTTTTAGGAGTAATTGTAGGATATCTTAATGCCAGTATTTTTACTTGATGTGTACTAGGTGAAGAACAGTAGTTTCGTATTTCATGGCTTGGTCTTTATATAGTGTTTCATTTTTTATTCAACCTTACAAAAAATTCACCATATCATTTTTGATTTGAAATGCACGAACTCGTATTAAATGTTTTGCACATGAGTACATACGCACATATACAAACGTGTATACGTACATACGTACGTACAGTTCAGTTACTCGCACATAGCACACACGCATGTTTACACTCACACTTAGACGCAAAAACGGAAAGATGTAGCCTACTTCATAATAGTGCACCTCGTGTGTTAAATTAAGGATTGCTGTGGTTGTAAACAACTAAACTTACAGATAGCTAACTAGCTTTTCATACTTGCTTTATATGGAAGCAGGCCTCTAATATATCTGAATTTTCTCCAGTATATACAGAATAAATAAATGTTAATAAATGCTAAATGTGCAACAATTTTTAACGAAATTTGCTTAAGCGAAAACCTCGTACCAAAATATGTATATACAGAATTATGCATGATTCATTCATAATTCAAATTCATTACTTTTGAATTTGATTAAATGTTTGAATTTTTTTTTTCTTCAATAATTCGATTTAAATTTATTAATTTATTTTTGAATTTTTTTTTTCTTCAATAATTCGATTTAAATTTATTAATCTCTTGACGTGACGTCAGGTAGGTAGGTAGGCAGGCATAAGTTATTGAAACACTGTTGTATCTGTTGTTGAACGTTCTGTAAAAGTTGAGTGGATGGTGATTCTAACTAAGATAGGTGCCTGCTAAGTATAAGGGGTATCTGCCCGAAGAATGTCCAGGTGCTTCAGTGATTGGTTGGAGTTACCTCAATCATCTAGTCATTTTGATGTTTTAATGTTTAATTGTTGTTGCGTTAAGTTGCATGTGCAAGTTGTTATGTTTTGTTGTATTGTATTATGTTATGTTATATCATGGTAATTAAATTAATAGAATTAATTGTTTGTATATATATATGTTAGTAATTATTTTCAGAAATGTGGCCGCAATTAATTCTTTGCTACATCAATTAGTTGCTTCGATACAAATTAATTATGTTGCATACTTCTGACCGATTGTTCAGTGTTCATGTGACATGTTCAATTATGGAAAGCTATATTAACTCACATAAGAATGTTTGATGCCTTGCAATTGCAACCAAATGTCAAATATTTGGATCGGTTATTGCTTAAAAACACACTTCATCAAGGATATTCTTGTACACACACACACACACACACACACACACACACACACACACACATATATATATATATATATATATATATATATATATATATATATATATATATATATATATATACACACACAAACACATATATAAACCATAACGAATGTACTGTTATAAACATATATACATATTCATATGTGTACATATATACGCACGCACACACACAAACACATACACATACAAACACACACACAAATGCCCCAGCAGCCGCTGAAACATTCCCGTGCCTCACAGGAGAAGGCAGCTGTAAAAATCCAGGCCGGCATCAGAGGATATCTCGACAGGAAGAGGGTCCACAACTTGAAGTCGGTCTTATTTATGATCTTCTGAATGACGGTGATGGTGATAGCTGTGAGGATGATGATGATGATGATGAGGGTGATTATCATGATGTTCACGGTGATTGTGATTATTACAGTGGCCCATGCAGAATTGAATGTTTGTAAAAATACTAAGGAGAGGTTGGGTAGGTTACGACAATAAGAATTTAATTCATGTTTTTTTTTATCACCGTTATCATTATTATTAACGTTATTATTATCATCACAAGTATCATTGTTATTAATAAAAAATGAGATGGCAACACAAAAATTAACAGCAAGCACACTTATGACATGGCAGTAATGCATTCATTGGTGATTATTCAACATGTGATAGACAACCAATCAAATCAGCACAACCAACCAACCAATCAATCAAATCAGCACAACCTAACAACCAATCAAATCAGCACAACCAACCAACCAGTCAAATCAGCACAACCAACCAATCAAATCAGCACAACCAACCAACCAGTCAAATCAGCACAACCTACCAGCTAGCTGACTAACACAAACATTCCAATAGTAAATGCCCCACCAACATTTTGCCCTATTAATTAATGTTACTTTTAAACAGGATGCTGATGCATTCTCAACAATGAATCATAAAAAATGTTTATCGGGGGGGGGGGGGGGGGAGATAGAAATGTTAGGTGATGCAAAATAGCAGAGAGAGAAAAGGAAAGAGAGAGAGGGAGAGCTTTTGTTTGGGTACTGTGCATTTTGCATTTTAAATATACAAAAAATTAATTTAATGAATCATGGCAAGTTATGCGTTATAAAATGTGAGATGTGAAGTACTCGTTACAGCGTACACGTGTGTGTGTGTGTGTGTGTGTGTGTGTGTGTGTGTGTGTGTGTGTGTGTGTGTGTGTGTGCGTGCACGTTTGTGTAGGTAGAGCTGATGTATGATGTTGTTGATGCAAGTTTGTATGCTTCTGCCTACATTTGCGTGTGTGTGTGTATAATATATGTGTTGATTTATTTAAACAGAAGACCTTGGCCGCAAATGCAACATATGTTATGTTTTGTTGTGTTTTGTTGTATCATGTTGCGTCTGTCCGCCTGTCTGTCTGTGATTTAATTCAATGTCTATAACATTGATGGCCATTTCTATGATGATGATGCAGATGATGGCTTGAATGATAAATACTAGTAGATAATAATGATTATTAATGATTGTTATTGGTGATGATGGTGATACATAATGTTCAGGATGATAATAGCAGCCAAAAATATAATTAGATCCATTTTGTATGTTGAATATTGTATGAACATCATACTAAAAGGTTTGATAGACATTCATCAAATCAAACGATGAAATTTTTTTATATTCTGCTTGGGTGCATGAGAACTTTGTTAGAATTTACTTGTCAATATTTGCATATCTGTCATTATTCAATCTTCATATTTCGAGTATTTTCATTTAATAAATTTTTAAATGAACCAATTTTTTTCCAGGAACAGCAGACTTGAAACTGAAGCTGCTTGTCTCGCCGCTGTAAGAAGTGTTTGTCGTTTGTGTGGTTGTTTGTATGGTCAGTGCTGATATTCGTAATTTGTATTGTCACAGTTGAAAATTGTTGATATAGACCGAAAAGTTGTTGGTATTTGTATTCTATGTTGCCATTAGAGTATTTCTGCTGTATTTCTGACATAAATTCATCTTTATTTCTGTATTTCTGTTTGAGTTTAACATCTTCATAACCGCTATCATCATCAGCTTAATCTTACTCACATCCATCGCCTCATCATCGTCTCAATCTTACAACTATCATCATTATCATAATCCTACTCACTAACGTCATCATCATGACGCACAGCCCCCACAAGTGATGCCTGAGCCAGTGGTTGTAGATGACCACCACCAACAGCAACAACAACACGAACCACAACAACACCATGAATTGAAATACGACGAGAACACAGCGGCCACAAAAATACAGGCCAACTTCAAAGGCTACAAAACAAGGAAACAGATGAGGACTGCCAGCAACGTACAGTAGCCTGGCACTACAATGCAACTATTTCTGTAAATAATAATAATAATCATGATAATTATAATGTAACGATAACTAGATGAATCTATTATACCATGGTTGTCGGTCGAATTTTGCTTTGCGTTATGAAATGTCATTATGAAGTGATGATGACGATGGTAATAGTGATGATGATGATGGTAAGAGTGATGATGATGATGATGGTAAGAGTGATGATGATGATGATGGTAATAGTGATGATAATGGTTATAGTGATGATGAATGCAATAATGGTCATGATAATGGTGAGATTTCATGATTGTGATGATGATGATGAAGATAACGAAATTGTGCTTTAAAATTGGATGTGTTGCAGATGATGATGATGATGATGGCCTCGAGGATCACAAATGCCGTGCATCTGTACAAAAATATTTCATTCTTTTATTTCTCCTTCTCCATCCATCAACTAATTGATCCACCCTCTTTCTTTCCATTTTGTCCAATTAAAATTTTTAAATTTGAACCAAGTCAGTTGAAACGTCAACTTGCCCATTAAAGGAGCACATCAATGATTATAACCAACTAAACAAAAAATAATAATGCTTCGTTGAATTTTATCCAGTGTTATTTTTGTTGGTTTTGAGCGAGTAACGTACAATGTATTGTATATATGACTTTTGTTTTTGTTGTTGTTGTCATCATCAACGACAACCAATTTACTGGTACTATATCATCATCGTTATTATTGTTGTTGTTATAATTATTATTACTATATTTATAACCACATACGTCTGAATTTGATTAATGGCATATTCGCTGATAGTTTCATGTATAACGGCTCTTTTTTTTGCTTCAATACGTTATTCCCGCTCAAAATTCCAAATTTATTTCGCCAGATTGTTTTGTAGGGATGTCAAAATGTAAGCTTTTTGACTGCATTGCATTTTCAAAATTAATTAATATTAATTAGCTTGTATTTACATTAATGAACGAGGCTTTTTAAATTTTTACATTTTACATACAATCTTATACACAGTCATCACTGATAAGTAATAAAATATTGATATTATCAATATATCGCCACCATCATCTTATCATTTCAATGCATATATTTTTTACTATTCACAGCAACGCCACAATAAACGTTCCTATGATTTCGAACTCTTTGTTTGATAACATCGTCTCGCTGTGTGGTTTCATCCTCTATTATAATACATTAGGGGTACGTACGTGCCTGTTACTTTACGTTGTTGCAGGTTCAATTTTTTAAAATTCTTTTTTACAACTGGGCTCTTTGGATAAGTCGTAAATGAAGTAATAATAAACTGCAACGTTCATCATATTACCACTACACAACTATTTTATAAGGTTACCATAAAATATCGTAGCTGCAACCACTTTTATTATTTCCCATACTACATTAATAAAGTAACATGTAACTGGAGTAACCTGTTACTCCAGTAACCTGTTACTGGAGTAACGTGTTGGTGTTGCCTCGGAATCATCAGACGATCAGTTAGTTAGTTATCTATCCTCTGCAGTGCCTCTATATAACGTCGATTTCATTTTTATATTTCAATTCATTCATTCGGCTATTCTTAAAATGTAATGACGATTTATTAATATTATGAGCTTTCACTAACTAACGTACAATATACATATATATAATATATATAATTTATACATTTGCATGTGCTGATTACAGTTGTTTTTTTTCAAACAAAGGCTATTGAGCATTTGGATAAAATTAGTTTAAATCAAGAATAAAATTGATATATATATATATATATATATATATATACACGTCAATCATCAACAATACATATTTTTTGAAACAACCTTGCTTTTGTGTGCTATATATATATATATATATATATATATATATATATATATATATATATAGCAGAACGTTTATATTTATTTGTACATGTGCTTACAATAATCAAGAAATTGATTTTTATTTAGATTGTTGATTTCAAACATTGATGTGTAATTGAATTTTTGTTTAAGCTCCACATCGGCAATGTATTTAGAGACATATAATTGATTATTGTTATTATTATTCATTTTAGTTTGTTTCAATTGAGTATTTTAGTTGAAAAATTTAATGGAAGCATTGATAAAACTATATTTTTCTATCATATAATTTTTTCAATATAATTTGGATTTATACATCATGATGAAACAAATAAAACACACTTAAAATTTTCAGAGTAAATTATTCAAATTAAATTATTTAGGTAAAATTTTCATTTATTTTGTTCAAAATAACTGTTTGGATTGCAATAAACCAAATTTTGGTGGAATTATCAACTGGTTATTTGTAAAAAACTACGTTGGTCAGAAGTTGAAATGAAATAAAAAAGTTTTGTCCTAAATAAGTCAACAGTTGAATTGAACTGTTAGGTCTGTTTGTGCTTGACCAGTC
Source organism: Helobdella robusta (assembly GCF_000326865.2). Lineage (NCBI taxonomy): Eukaryota > Metazoa > Annelida > Clitellata > Rhynchobdellida > Glossiphoniidae > Helobdella > Helobdella robusta. Next base: position 499,099 of record NW_008705371.1, on the reverse strand, counting down.
CCTTGCTGATGAGGTCTGGAATTTCAACCGCCAGCCATGGTCCCAGCTTCAAAATATTATGGTCATTTACTTGTTATAATAATATTCATCACTTAATTTCGGATCGTTTATACAGAAATTTTTTAATTTTATATCTCTTTCATTTATTTAATTAGGTTTTAAATTATTAATTCATTCACATTAAATGCATACTGAACAATTATAATCCAATACTTTAATTGCCTAATTTAATATATTTGAGAAATTACTAAGATAATCAATACTGTTTAACCAAATAATGTCATAATTATTATTAATACAGTTCTAATAAACTACTTATTCTTGCTTATTAATCAACAACACATATCTAATTAATAATACAAATAAATCAATTATAAAATTAATTACCCCAAGTGCCATGGCATGGCCGATTCCAAACTTGGGAACGTTTCGAGCCCACAGTGGTTTGAAGTGCTCAGTCAGACATATTTTGCCACCTCTGTTTTAAAACACACAATTTAAATGAGTCATCAATTAATGAATTGATCTCATGTGATGAAACTTAAATCTGATAATTCAAATGAATTTAAATGAATCAAATACAAGTTGGTGACTACTTGAAAAATGTACAAAAACTAACATTTACAAATGCATTCAACTACCTGTACATTTTAGCTGTTTTGCCATCTAACTCAGGAATGGCAATTTCTGGAGCAATGGTTGGATAGAGGACAGGAATCTTTGTTATAAAAGATTTATGGTAGGTAATTTATCAAATGTAAAATAATTTTGGTGAGCGTACATTTAACCAATTAATGATTAGATCTCAAAATAAATTGTTTAAACTGAACACATTCAATGCATCATAAGAATTGTTAAATATGCATTGCTTCAGTGACGGATTTAAGGGGGCGGGGAGTGCCCCTAATGTGAACGTTGTTCATGTTAAAAGTTAGTAAAAGTCATTGATTTCATGAAAAAAGTGGTGTTTTTGGAGGAAAAATTTATGTGAACACTTTGACCACATTATTACCCCATTGAAAATTTAAACATATATTAAAAAATTGATTTGAAAACCCCGGCTATCAACAACTCTTATTAGAAATTTCCCCTGGTCATCAGAAAATTGAAAATTCTCCCCTGATCGTCAAACTTTTAAAAAAATCATGTCCTTTCAAAGTTGCCTAGATCCATCACTGCACTGCTTCAACCAACATTGAAACCAATGAAAAGAATAGTAAATTTAAATGAAATTTTTTCATAAAATCTCACATCAAATTCAATGTCGAATTCATATTTGAGCAGTTCATGAATGTACCAGCACTTTCCAAACCAACGAGTGCCTTCCTTGTTCGACTCCAATCGAAACCAATCATTATCCGCTGTTTTGTTGTTTTGAACATACTTTGAATTTTGGTGTAAGAATTAAATAACGTTAGAATTAAGATATTAGAATAAATTAATAAAACATTGGATTAATTAACAATAACAATACAAAAATTAAATTACATAAGATATCAGACCAAGAATAAAAGAAATAGACTGAATGTTAAACAATTTTATAATGTAAAAATAAAACACATAATGGACTCTATTTGCAATGGCACTTCCCAGTAAATGTGGCAGTAAAGTGGCACTTCTTGCAGTATGAAATCAATTTTCTGAGGGCAAGCATTCCTTTTCATAGGATTTTGATTATGCCAAAGCAGTGCTTACAAGCAGCTCACCACTCTTTTTGTCAAAAACATTAAAAAACTCAATTGCATTCTGTTTGTATTTGGTTATTTACTTAACATTTTGATTGATTTTACTGATTTTGTATATTATTCCTTCATTGTATGACAAATGAATACGAAGTAAAATTAATGTTATTACTGAAATGAGAAAAAATAAATTGAATCAATTAATACAGATCTTATATCAGATAATATAATCATATAGATAGATTGGGGTAAAATAATGACATGAAAACTAAAATTAAAAGAAACTCATCTTTATCATTCTGGAACTTATTTAATAAATGAAAAAATTCATAGATACAAGAGAAGCTAAACTGTTGAAAATAGAAAGTTCAAGATTCAAGAAAATAAATATTTTATTTCATTTAATTAAATTTAATTAATTTGAACACAAAATTTTCAACAATAGAAAATTTAATTTAATTTAATCAATTTATTTAGTTTAGAGTTTAGTTTTTAGTAGGTAGTCAGTTTAGAATCAAGTCTCTAAATCTAGAACTTTAGTTGAAAAGTTTATTTTTAGTCTATCCAGTCATTTCCTCATTTATTTTAATTAATTATTATTATATAAATAAATTAATAATTTATTTAATTTTATCAATTAAATTAGTAATTAGTTATGATGATATTGATACATCGTAAAAGTATAAAGTGTTTTTCTTAAACTATAACAATTTAATAAGTAAATTTTATTCCTAGACATTCATTATGGGATCATACAATATAATTTTTTGTAGGCTTACGTTCATTTCAATTTTTCAATGTACTGTATTTCATTGTAACTGTGATCCGTCTGGCCATCATCATAAAAAAGACATTCACGTTAAAACAAATTAATAAATTATTTTTATTAACTTTGATGAGAGCTTGGTATTCTTCCTTCAACCTCTGCACCCACAGTTCGCCATCTTTGGGACCAGCCCTCGTCTGTAGCAGGGGAATTGATGACAGCTGCTTTCGTGTTGCTTCGTCAACCATCTTGTGTACGTTGAAAAGCGAACTCCAATATTTTATCAGCGATGAGCCCAACTTAACATTAATATTTATTTATTTAAGAGAAACGGCTTGGGCGAACCCCTTGCCGACAGTTAAAATGATCGTAGTATCGAATAATTCAGAATCATCATAATAAAGTTCAAACTTAATCGATAATGTCCTAATCTAGTGAAAAACGTTCAAATTAAATTAATAACAAGACATTCGAATAAGCATAAAATTTCAAGTCTGTGAAAAATTATACAAAATTTTTATAAATTAAATTTATCAACGATCTATTTAACAAATGTTCTTCACCATGACTTACGCTTTTAAATTTTAATTGAAACCAGAGTCAACAATATTTCTATCAAAAATTGAAAATATCTAAAACAACCTCACAAAAACCAATATTACATAATTCGACGATGCAAAATTTGAAAGTTAAGTAACCAATGTAACAAAATCTGAAAAATCATAATTTATGCATGTTAAATTTGTTAACAACACTAATATTGTCCAAAATAATGCCATCAACATCGTTATCTATCAACGTTTTAATTGTTTCAACGTCGTTATTATCATCGCCCCAAGTGAAGATGTGCAAGTTCTTTTCATGAGCCATTTTTATGCATGCAAGATTGGATAGTATGTGCTTCGTATGAGGAACAACACCATAGAGACTTTCAGACACTGCAAAACTAATGGCTTTATCAACTGTGAGAGTTCTTTCATCTTTGAAATCACTATAAATTCCAGTACCCTGTGTTAGGAACATGACAGGAAAGGAAGATTGTTTAGCTTTCAACATACAGCAGATATCTGGATCAAATGATGAAAACATAATTTTCCTAGACTTAACATTTTTGAATGAAACCTCAAGAATGGAATTGACAAAGATGTTTCTTTCTTCAACATAGCACAAGTCATCTTCTAAGCTTCCAGTTTTCATTTTCATGCAATATTTGATTTCTATGTTGAAAATCATGTCCTCTGGAAGAAATTGAAAAACACTTTCAAGTTTAGGAAAGAGATTGCCAAGTTTATAAAGAGATGGATCCTTAGTTGCATCTGGATCATTGCAAAGTTGAAAATCATATTTTGACAAATCTGAATATGACAAATTTTGCAACGGCAATCGAAGTTTTTCTACGATGTTGGAATTTGATTCAGCTGTCACTCGAATGCACGTTGTGTAATCATGATAAACAATTGGGATGTTTTCCTTTGTGAGAACAACATCAAATTCAATTATTCTTATCCCTTTATCATATGCATTTTTAAATGAATCCAATGTATTTTCAAGGATGTTATTAACTTTTTTGCCATTGTAGAATGTTCTTCCAGAACCCCTGTGACCAATGAAGAGTGGTTTTTTTAAACCAAAGTAATTAATCTTTGAGTTGAGCAACTTTAAGATGCTACAATTGTTGCTTGAATTAGGTAGAGGTTCAATGCATAAATATCTTATAGGCCATGTTCCAATGCAGTGGCCTACCAATGATATAACAGAGGCATCTATGAATCCAATCTTGTCATGACCTGGATTTATAAAAACAACTCCAACAATCTCATGAGAGTTTTCATTCATCACATTAAATAATTTTATCTTGCTTATTAAAGTCAAACGAAATATAGGTTTTCTGTTTTTCACACGGATTGACATTACAGAATAATCTTTATAACTGAGCAATGTACCATATTTGGGTTGATTGGTAAGAGCATCTTGGAGTCCATTCAATATTGTGACCACTATGTTGCTTGGAGATGTGATCTCCCCAACATCGTTGTCTGTGTTGACAACATCACATCTTACAAAACATTCTGCAAAATTATCTTTCTGGTTAAATGAAACAGGTGGGGATATGAATTTTAATTTAAATTCATACTCCTTGTTGAGGCAGTTCTTATCGATCAGATACCTTTCACCGTCAAATCCAAACTCATCAAAAATTATTTTTTCTTTCTTTATGGTCCTGATAAAACTTTCATATGTAAACACATCATTATGTACGGAATGATTGGTTGCAGTTGTTGAGTTTTGTTCAACATTGTTGGCCAGAAAATATCTGTACTCAATTTCTGAATTGCTGGCATTAGTGCTGTCATCTGGGTCGGACACTACCAAATTATAACTCCACAACTCTTTGTCGCCATCTATTGTACGCTGCTCATTAACCATCGGCAACGCATTTTCCAAGACCCAGCTGCCTAACTGGGGGATGTTTCCTATTATAAACGGGGTTAAGTTCAATTCGTTGAAAATTTTCAGTTGAAATTTAACTTTTCTCATTTTTAAAGAACCATATGAGCAATTGAATAAAAAGTTACGTTTGTATTTCACTTTATTAAAAACATTTCGAAACTTTACAAAACTCGGCAACAACATCTGCTGTTTTCATTGTTTTTAGAAAAAGTTAAAAGTGAAAAAGTTGTCAAATGACAACCGAAGAACACTGAACCACTGTATGCATAGAATAAATAAGTTACAATTTTTTACTATGTAAGAAAATGTTGATATATTATTAAATATTAGAGAAATAAGAAAAAAGTCAACTCATCATATCGCATATTTCAACATGCAACACATCTTCAAACCAATTTGTTGAATCCATCTGAATCCATAGCCCAGTTGAAAGCTGAAAGTATAGTTTGACAGCAAACTTGTAACAAGGAAGTGTGCTATGTTTGGTTTTGGTGATTTCCACTTTACGTACAACAAATTATGTCACTTACACGTCACAACATACATACTGACATCACAACAAATCACATCACATCAGCACATCATAACAAACTACATCACATACATAACTTCATAACATCACAAAAAATCACATCTCAACAAACTACATCACAACAAATCACATCACAACAAATCACATCACAACAAATTACAAAGCAACAGATCACTTCTCAACACAAATCACCAGTATTGTATAAAGCACTTACTTTCAGCACTTAAATAACTTACGTAAAAAATAACAACTTTTTAAAAGTATAAGTACATTCGAGCTATCAAAAGTCAAATTTATTGCTTCATAACACATTTACAATAAATCGAAGGCAATTCATTTAATGGAACGTTTTGGAAGCCTTGAACATAAATGTTTAAGATGTTAATACTAATGTCAACATCATTTCTTTCTTACCAACATTAGCACGGCTCACCAGACAACTTACATGCATTCATAACTTTACCAGTGGCACGTTCTTCTTGTTGAATTTTAACATTACCAAGTTTTTAAATAATTTAATTACATTAAAACACAGGAAAACATATCACATCTTGGCATCAAAACGAATAACATCAAAACAGTACATCTCATCACAAACAAACAATCCCATCACAGCATCAAAACAAACCTCATCACAATATCGCATCACAACACATCACATTAAAATGCACCACTTCATGTCACTTGAGACCTCAAAAAGATGAATGACATCAAAATTTTAATTAATGAGGTCGTTTAAGACAAAACAGTTCAACATGTGAACATGGGACTATATGTACTTCCCATATTATCGGTCATACAAGTAACAATGTGTATTTGTTGTACATAAACACGAATATAAAATACAAAAGTATCTGTCGCGATTGCACCACCTATAAATTATATCTTTCGTCAATATCTGCATTCTACACTTTAAGACGCACGCACACGCGCACACACACACACACACACGCACACACACACTACAAAACAAACATGCAAACATAAGTATTCTTACAATATTTATACGCATTTATAAACATTTACATCTTCATACACACATGCAAACATGCAAACTTACATACAAACACACACATATACAAAAACAAACAAACAAACATAAATATACATTTCCACATCACATACACAACACAGTCGGTTTGATCTTCAAAGTTGGAGACATGATGAATCTTAGTGGTCCATGATTAGGCCAAAGCATTCGTTAGTAGAATTTATAGAATATTGTAAAAATTATGGTCTATTACCAACATATATATATATATATATATAAGAATGTGTGGCATATATTTGTATGTGTCATATGTGGGTCTGTATATATGTGTGTGAATGCAAATATGTATATGTATATGTATGTGTGTGTTGTGTGTGTGTGAATGCAAATATGTATATGTATGTGTGTGTCGTGTGTGTTGTGTATATTTATGAACGTATGTGTGTATTTATTTATGTACGTTGAAAAGTGGAACGTGGAACCTTATAATTATAAGTTCCATTCATTTAAATAAATGTCTTATTAATATATCCAAACTAGTATTTCATCCAATATGCACTTTCTTTCGTTATAAATTTATTCATTCACTCATCCACCTATCCGTTCATTCACCCATCCACATATCTGTTTATTCTTCGATCTATCCAATTATTCAACCATCTTCTACCCCTCATTAAGTTCACCCACCCTTGTAAGGTAGACTGATTGATATCCAAATCAATGGGCGCAATCAACAGAGTAAAATTTTTCCTACCGAGACGTACAGCATTGAGACTTCTGCCCAGCCCAGTTCAATTTATCTCCCTCGACTACGCTACGGCAACATCATCCGCCTGTACATCTGCACATCCATCCTAGACACAACTGTTACAACTGCCGATGAAGGAAGCCATGAGGAGGACCATCATCTGCTCGAATCTAATGCTCCACCGAAAATGCTTTCAACTTGCAACCATTTCTTTTAAACATTACGTTGGATTGTTACCGACAATTTTTCTAATTTTGTTTTAATTTTGACTTGAGTGGCAGACGCAAAAGCATACACTGTGATAAATCTAAAACGAATATCTTATTTTTACACATTTACACGTTTTGGGCAATGAACCGCGGATTCGTGTGTTTTAATTATTAAAGTTTTATCAACATCTAAAAGCCAATTGAAGAACATTTTACTGAACCACAATTAATTTTTTAATTTTTCAAGGATAATCTGCAAAAGTTCCTGTTTCTTTTATTTCTTTTAACTAAATTACTTTCTGTTACAATTTTGCAAGGTGGCCACTCTTAAAAAGTTAGTCGATAGTATGAACGTTTTCCTCCGGTCTTTTAATTTTGTTTGATAGCGAATAAAATATCGGGACATATCAACCATTCATTCCATTAACCAAATTGAGGTGACAGCTAGCATTAATTCGAAAATATTTTTATCGTATTGTGTTTGGTCAGATCATCACTGCATCACATTTCATTACATAACATCACATCATATCTCACCTCATCTCACCTCAAACACAAAACTTTTCCTCATATCAAATAAGCAAGTCCTTGCAAACAGCTTCGCATAGGTACATCACACTGTTGTTTCATCTCATCATCGTAACAGACGGATGAAGGTTTACGTTAAATGATCGAATCATTCAACAGAAAACTGCTACTCATATATTATAGGTGACATGTTTTATTGGACTGGAGTGCACGAGTAGGTAGAACCAACACCTGGAAAGATTCTCCACTACCCACAACACGTCATCACATGTTTTCTGCCGTACAGACAAGCCATCATTCAGACATCAACAATCAATCATTCAATCAATTATTCTGATAGCTATAAAAAAAAAACGTCATCAACAACAACTCCACCAACAGGCATTTAAAAAAAACAGACCATTATCATCAGACCTGTGAAAGTCATTTTCAATGATTCAACTTTCAATAAAGACAAACAAATGAATATATGGGTGTGATGGATGTTCGCACAGCTTTTGATATTGTATATAGCCATGCTGGAAATATTGGAAGGATGAAAAATAAGATGATCAACAGTCGGAGTTAGCGGTGAGTATAAATGTTAATAAATGATGATATAGCGGTTATGACGACGACGAATGGTAATTTTTTGGATGTCCATGATGAGAATAATTCTGACAGAGGCAATTGTGTCAACGAATAAAACTTTAAAAAACAAATGCGCCACACGCAAATATCAGCCAATAACGTAGAACCATCATTACAGCGTCATCATCGCCGTCACCATCAAATCTCATGAGTCTGTATCATCATAACATTCATCTCCTCCTCATCCACACCAACCACATACACGTCACATCCATCATACGCTAACATCTTATTTATATACGATCATCCTTTTATGTTCAAATAATGTGTACATGTCTGTGTGCATGTTTGTAGATATATATGTAGTGTAAGTCCGTATATGTACGCATACGTTTGTATATGTGCGTGTGCCTTAGTGTTTGTGTGCATGTGTATGTCTTGCATCGCACATTTATTAATACAGTGCAGATTGGGGTTTCCAGAATGAACATATCACTTATCGTTCCAATCTTTGTGTTACAAAGGATTATTAAAAACGCCTGCACGCTACGTACAAATAGATGATGAGAAGCTACTTAAATACCTTTAGTAACTACAACATCCATCTTATTAAATGTGTACACAAATGCACACTGCATACACACGTGCATACAACATGCATACAACATGCATACAATATGCAATGCACACGCGTACGTAATAAATACACATATAATTATCTTGCATATGCATGAATGTGTATACAGGCCGTTTATGAAACTACCGAAATACTGCGGGATATATGGTTATATATACGTATATATATTATATATATATATATATTATACGTATTTATAAATATATACGCCCAACAAATTTTTAGGGCAATATATATAATATATAAAATATTTATATATATATACACACATATCAAACTATATATATATATATATATATATATATATATATATAGCTGGATAGTACAATTCAAACCTAATAAATATCATCCTTCATAAACAAACACAACCCATTCATTTTTCATCAGAGCTGAACCTTCATTCAAACCAACACCCACCATCCACATTCAAACGTTCCAACCGACACATCCAACCGACACATCCACACACATACATCGTTAGTACTCCAACCAGTGACAGCTCTGTAATTTAGAGAAGTCAGTCATTTTAATTGACGATTTCAAGTTGTGATACATTTTCAATACTGTCCGAATTCTTCATGATTTTTTCTTGCATTTTTTCAGGAAAAAGAACAGAAATAATGAACAGAGTGAAATGTTACTTGCACAGATTCACCAGCAGTGGAAAGCGTAGAAAAGATAGTTGGTGTTCTATTTCTTTGTTTCTTATGTTTAATAAAAAAAAATAAAAATAAAAAATGTATATATGAAGTGTAGGATATAACTAACGAAATAATATTTACATTGTGCTTATAGTAAAGAATATTTAATAATTATATTTATGAATAATAAATCCACAATTTAAAATTATTGAAGTCTGGATTTACAACAGTACAATTTTAAAAATAGACATTCACCACCACCATTATTTGATAATTTATTTGTGACATTAATGTTTTATCATTAGGTACATTTTGAATCATAACTTATACATATTTATAAATATAAATTAATTATATCTTCAATATATATATATATATATATATATATATATATATATATATATATATTATATATTATATATATTCATTGTTTTAAAAACGAGGCTGCAATTCTTTCAAAGTTGTGCCAACGTAGAAACAATTCCAGAAGTGATTATTTTACATAATGTGTTGATATCATCAACAATATTGTTAAAGTTATTGAAAATATCTAGTCAACTTTGACGGGAGGTCAAAGACTGGAGAAATACTTGGCCACCTTCCTTTTTTGCTTAGCGCGTGCTTGATTTAACGTACGAAACGCAATTAGACAGTTAATGCCGGCTAAATTTTCAAGAAAATTCAATAAAACTTCGTTATAACGTACGTCTATGAACCGGTCAAATTGGTACACTATATCCGTCAGAGGTTCGTTTTAACCAACACAAAATATTTTGGACTTTAACAGCAAAAAACTTTTTGCTAACTAATTTATTCAAAAGTTTGCTATATTTGCAAATAAAAGAATAATAAAGTTTATAAGTATTAGAGTTGACATATAAGAATACGATAAATGAATATAATGTGGTTTAATATAAACGGATTGAACGAATTTTTTTTATTGAAAGTTCGTTATATTTGTGTACGTTTAACCTCCAAAAAAAGCATGCAAAATGTTGGGACTTTCGTACTTTATATCCGCGTGTACTTTATAACGAAGTCCATAATAATGAAGTTTTACTATATATTCGCTTTTTTACAGTTGATTTAATAACAGATAATATCTGAATAGAACTGAACTCACTGACAATCTCAACACAACTACACAACCAGGTAATAAGAAGAAGCACCCCCAAACGTCCATCTCTCTTGATCCAACTTTACTGGACAACAACAACAATAACAGTAATCATTACAACAACAACCCTGACAACAACGACGACGACAACAACAACCAAGTTGATGACAACCTGAGAGGCAGTCACCTCAGAGTTTGTCACTCGTTGGATCCTTCCACGCTGTCTGACTGTCATGAGAACTGCAAGTTATTGAAAAGTATTGAGGCTCAAGTGGATTGCGCATTAGCTCATGAATCGAACAGGGGTAATTAATAAGCGTCATATACTTATAATACCTATATTGGCCTCATTCTTTAGTTTCCGTGAACAATAAAACTCACAAAGTTTTATAATTTTTACATTTTTATAGTTCATTAATAAATAATTATTCATTTTTCAAAAATTTATTCATTTCAATTATTTTATAGTTGATTTATTCCATGCATCTGCATAATATTTATGCATATTTAGTATCTTTTTCTGATGTACGTTCTGGCATCTCCCTAATTTGCCTTTGATCTTTTTTCAGATTTTCTTAACTTTCGTTGTTTTGATTTGAATTGTTTTTTTTATTTTCCTTACAAGCTATCATTTATTTTCTGATTTGTTTTTTTCAAATAGTTTAATCAATAAAATTTTTAAATTTTTTCAAACCACTGATAAAACAGAGGAACGAAACAACGAATTCATCAATGAAACAACAACCGCGATTCCACTTGGCAACAAAAATATTACAACCAAAACAACAGCAGAAGCAACAATAACAACAACAAAAGCAGCTACAACAGCAACAACTACAACATTTTCAGATAAAATCAATATAAGCAAAAAAATTTGTGACGAAAATGTCGACATCAAAAATGTCGATCTTGATCAATTGACAGAAGCTGATTATTACAATGAAATTGAGGTTGTGGAACACGTGCCTATGAAACCTGATGAACTAGGTTCCAAACCTGATGAACTAGGTTCCAAACCTGATGAACTAGGTTCCAAACCTGATGAACTAGGTTCCAAACTTGATGAACTAGGTTCCAAACTTGATGAACCAAAAACAATTTTGATCGACTTCAAACAATTAGTAACAACTTTTGTCCCAGCGACAGAATGCAGTGAGGTAACAGATGGATACATACACTTGAACACATGTTCCAGTGGAAAACTTGCAAACAACACAAATATAAACAACGATAGCAACAAAAATTATTATAATTTCGATGACCAATCAAACAACTACCTTAAGGTCGCCAGCGAGAACCTTTCGACTTCCGACACGCAGGCTGCAACGGCACTCCAGCCACAGTTGGACACTCTGTCCAGTTGCACGCTGCTTAACACTGTCCCTCCCATTCCCAATCATCATCACAATCACCAGAACACAAAAATCATCAAACAACACTTACCACCTCTACCCTTACCAGCAAAAAATAAAACTACCAACACGAATTTTGAAAACTTAATGACGTCGCGATACATTTTGCATGGTTCCCTGAAAATGTCGAGCACCAAAGGAAAGAGATCAATTGAACATCTGCATCCCATCAGGAATTCGTGCAACAACATTTCTTACAACATGTCATCGCCCGGTGACTCCAGGAAGATTTCCTCAAATAATTCCCCGCACAAAAAAACGAATTGTGTCAACGTCGTTGAAGATGCTGGCGTCCAGCAGTTTCTTAACAACGACAACTTCACGACCAACATTGGAGAAGATCGTACATTTGAAAACCATGCAGCTGAAAAGCCCATGATTGATATCTATGCGGATTCGTACTACGAAAACTTGACCAACAAATCCTCGGTCAACAACTCATCATCGTCAGCCAACAAACCGGAATATTACAACTATTTAAAAAGTCCTTCTACCCATCAAGATAACTGCGGCTACAACTGTGGAGACGATTGTTGTTATGATGGGGAGGCTGCAAACAACCCCACCAACTTCAGCAATCACCACCTGACACAACATCTTCTCAAAAAATCCGTCCCAGTACCGCGCTCCCTACGCCACAAGTACCATTCCTATGCTAATGAAGTTAAGAGACCAAGTAGTGCACATAAAAATGTGTGTGTTGGTGATGACGATGGTGGTGGTGATGGTGGAGGTGTTATGTGTTGTTGTTGTTGTTAACGATGATGATGATGATGACGATGATGATAATGATGATGTATATGATGATGTATATAATGATGATGATGATAATGATGATGCATATGATGATGATGGCAGCCCTAAAACAATTTTATACTTTACAGCCACAACTGCAGAAAGCGGCCACAGTGACAGGCAACTACAACGACTTTTGCTACTCTGACGACAATTTCGAAAGTATTTCATTACTTTTTTTTCCACTATCATTATTGCAATAATGGTGATTGTTTGTAGCAACTATAATGTATAAATTATCATTATTTTTATTAGTAGTAGTAGTAGTAGGCTAGTAGTTGTTGTTGTTGTAGTGGTGGTGGTAGTGCTTTTGGGACTTTGGTTTTATTCCAAACAATTTCACAAATTTCTAAAGACGTCTCCAGTAAAATTCTGAATAAATTCCCACAAAATATAAAATGAACAGTGAAATTGATACTGATGATAAATTAATAATGATGGTCTCAATTTATCGACGGTCGATCGTTTTCTGGAGTTTAAAATGAAAAATATTTGAGTAAAAAGCAAAAGTGACGCTGAATTGAAAACCGTTTAATAAAATGGAGAATATATAGATGGTGGTATCAGTATTTGCATGCTAAAAATGCGTCTAACGGTGACTAACTATATACCGTTTGATTAATCGTGTTGTTATTGATACAATGTCTTTGACGTGATAAACTGTTTCAGTGATGTAGAATGTTGCTTCGTAAACATTTCATTGTTGAGTTAAGAAACATGAACTCTCGTACGTCTGCGCTCTCTTCAAGGGCATCAAAGTTCATTATGGCCGTGTGAACATTCTATTAAAAGTGCAGCTCTACTCATTGGAGACTTCATCTACTTGAATTATTTTTCATTTAATGAAAATTTTATTTCTTGTTTCAATAACTATTTCGTTGGTTTTCCATTATTCATTTGTCAGCTTGATGAATCATGAATATGTTGTAGGGATTGCCTTTGACTCACTCAGCAACCCGAAGTTATCGTAGACTCATTTGGTCAAGTTTTTTAGGTTTTTTTTGCTGACCACTGAATTGTCCACCACGAACTGAACTTTTGAAAATGCTCCTCTTTGAATGATGACGAAACAAAATAATTTCTTAGCTGAATGGGGCAAGCCAGACTTGAAGAGTAATTAACAGCTGCAAGACTAATTAATTACATAATTACGCTGTTCATAATTTATCTATTTACGTTGTACTTCTAATATTCACTGAGATGAGACAACTAACTCTAATGGATACATTCGTGTAGTACACCGAGTACTTTTAATACAACATTCATGGAGTACACTGATGTACGGCTACTAACTATTGGCAGTTTGGCTGTTCAGTGCGCGCAAACTTTTCCTGCAATAAATAGTTACAGCCATGTATGAGGTCATCAAAATTTATTTCTTATTAAGCTGGGGTTCTGTATTAAGCTAATGGATAAACTAATTAAAAAATGCAATTGAAGTTAAATATTATTTCACAAAAAACTTGAAAATAAACGGAGCACTGATGAACATAATGGTCTAATAAAATAATAAAACTAATGAATGTTTCAATGGTTCAGCAGCAACAACAAACACAACAACAATTAGTAGACAGTGTACAAGTGGAAAATTACGGTATAAAAACAACAACAACAATAATAGATAACCATAACACCAACAACATAAAGAAGAACCACAACAAATAATTAGGTCTGATCAGGATATTAATTAGGAGACTTCTTAGAAGGGCTTGTTATAATTAGAAGTGCAGCCGATATCATTATCGATCGCAACAACGTTAGCATTTAATAAAAGTTACACTGTGTCATAATCATAAGAAAGAATTTTGTGACATAATTGTTACAGAGATGATTACCAACAATTCTAGAATTTTTTTGTAAAAAATAACATTACAGTAGTTGTAAGTAATTTTAAAATAATAATTGTAAAAATAATAGGATTAAATTGAAAAAACAACAAAAAGCATAAACAAATGAATGACCTTCTGAATAACAAATAATTAATTGGAATGTGTAAAACTTTAAACCCTAGACCGAAATTAATATTTTTGTAAACTTCGACGGTCGTCACCACAGACACCTGTGATATAGCATCAATGATCTATTTCCAACACCAGTGTCCAACGATCGTCAACTTATCGCTTTTCTGTAGGTTCAAGATTTCCGACAGATGAACACAACTGCTTCAAACGAAAACTTGGCTGAACGTTTATTCGAATGTTAACAGTAATAGAAACACTAAACCAATCCAAGGAACTACATCAGTCACATTTACGACTTCTTTTCAAACTCCCTTGCTAAAACCCCGCGATTCCCTCGCTAATATACCATACCAGATATTCTCACAATCCAAAGATTACAATTATAGCAAAGATAATAGTAATTAATAGAAATTAATCATAATTAATGAAATTAATAATTGACAGCGCAATTTGACCATTTTCGCGGTTATAACAATGTTATTCATCGGATATTTGAAATACCTTCGTGACCAGTTATTTTATATGTATCATCTTATAAATCTTATCTTATATATTAATCATCACATAACTAGAATCTTTTATAGTTTATTATAAAGAACGCATGCACACATATACACACACACACACACTTATTATTAAACAGATACTCTTGAATTAAGAAAGACTACGAATGATGTACGAGCAAACAAACTATCACAACTTTCAGTCGTTTCAACGACGCAATTTTAAAAAAATATTGACCTCTTGTAGAAAGCAATCAATTAAGACTTACTCACATCATAATTGCAGTCTCTACATTCAGTCATTAAACAAACACGTAGAAAACTATTAATGCGTGAATTTTGTAGAGAACCTACTTGCGTACTTCCTGATCAGGCATGGAAATTTTACACACAAAAAAATCAACAAACAACGCAACAAAACCTTTTTTTTAATTTAAATAAATGATATTTATAATGATCCCGGCTACTTGTTTTACCTTTTTGTATTTTTTTTTGTTTAGAAGTTTTTTTTCTTTCCATGTTTCATAGGGGGAGCAGACCCACCCATACCATCACGGAGACCTCAGACGTCTGCCGTCATCGACAACTACAAGTGGGAAATTATTTTTTATTTATCTATATGCCATTTTCTTTTTTCATCCACTCGTTTGTACTTTGTTTATTCGTTCTTTTGCTTACCTGTTCGTTTGTAAAGCCTCATCTATCAAGCATATTATTCATTTATTCTTTTCTTCTTACTCCATGGTTCTTCCTAATGACATCATCTTCGTCACCACTTTCGTCTGCAACATCACTTTCGTCACCAGCATCGTCGTCACCATCACATACATCACCATCACCTTCATGGTAAACATCATCAACATCCCACCCACCCAGCTGTTGTGATCAGAAGCCCATGTTGGCACCCCGCGTCGTAAGGAGCAGCAGGGAGCCCACCACCTTCAATCATCTTTCGGACCTTCGACCAGATGAATATTTCATCAAGGTTAGCCAACAAAGTATTTTCTCTCGACATTAACTCCCCAACCACTTTCACTTATATCATCAACCATCTCGCTAATATTTTTCTCACTTTGTTAATTCACTCGCAACAATCAATTGTTCACCCACATCTCACTAATCAGGAGAAAGTAAGTTACCTGCAGCTGGATTTGAACCCATGTACGGAGACGCAACGATCCTTGCTGTGCAGCACCGCAAGCCATCATGGCAACCTTGGTGACGTCATTCAATCAAGATCGAAGCATGAGTGCGCAATGAACTACAAGGAAATTGATTGGCTAAAAACGAAAGCCTTGCTGGAGACGAGGAATGGCAGGTCGAAGGAGAGCACAGTATCCGTCATTTAAATTATTTCTCCACAGATGTCACCGAACTCGTTCCCTTGTTAGGTGTACGTTCTTTTGAATGGGGCAGGGCAGGCAGATATAAGAAAGCAGATAATTGTTTAATCACTTGAATTACTTATCAACGCGACAAATTTTCTTTCTAAAAGGATTGAAAAAAGACGAAGATGGACTTGCCCGACATGACCAACAATGAATGCTTACAGACAGACTACTAGAATTATATATAATCGCACTTAACTTGCGAGCGACTGATGAATTATTTTAAAATTTCACCGCACCTAAACCTTTTTACGTTTAACCGATTCCAGGTTATGGTGGCAGGGTTCAGTTGAAGTGAATTTTAAATTAGAATTGAACGTCTTCGACTTCGTACGGTCAAGAGGAATTACTTTGACTTTTCAGCTCAACGAAATAAGACATCAACACATATAATTTATTTAATGAATACGATAAATAACGTTTGCTATTGCACAATTACTGTAGGTAACTGAAGCACGTGATTTGATGCTATTTAAAAAAATCATGAATTAATTAAATTGTTTGGTCGACAATTTTCCATATCTGTTTATCAGAGAACTATTGTAATCATGGATATATATATATTATATATATCCATGATTGTAATTGTAAATAAGACAATTTACTTAATTTTTTTCTCACGCGCGCACGCACACACACACAAACACACACATATATATATTTGTTCAATATTATATATATATATATATATATATATATATATATATATGCTGTATATTTTATACAGCATTGTATGAATTCTATCGAATTGTTGGCATTAATCAATTTAAAGTTTGTCTCTTCAATTTTATTTACTAAAATTTTTTGGATGTTGTTCAATTTATTGAGAACAGAATTATTATCCAAGTTCATCATGGGAGTTTGTCGAAACAAATAGATGCTACCATCAAATATGAACTCAACCAAGCTCAAGACAAAAGACTCAATACTGATAAATACACCTCAAGGCTTAAATTTCATAAAAAGTTGATAACAATTTTCATGATGGACTTGGATAATGATTTTATCAATAAATTGATTAATTTCCAGAAAATTTTAGATCGATTAATGCCAACAATTCACTAGAATGCTTACAATACTGTACATCTTCATCACTATGTAACCAATATCGACAAGTTGATTTAGCGATAATAAATACTGTTGCTATGGTTGTTTTTATTGTTGTTGTTATCGTTGTTGTTGCCAAATGTATAATTATAACCACAATAAGAATTATTATTGTTGTTAACGTTATTCAAGTTGTTGTTATTGTTGTCGGCATTGCTGTAGAGGTAGTAGTCGTTGTTGTTGTTGTTGGTGTTGTTGGTGTTGTTGTTCTTGAGGTAGAAGTCGTTGTTGATGTTTGTAGAGTGTCCAATATAGATGGCGCCGTTTTCAGCGCTATTCTTGTTATTGATGTAATTACTGTTAATATTTTGATTATTCATATAATTGTTCATATTATTATTCATATTCATGTCATTGATGTTATAATAATAATTATTATTTTTATTGGTAGTAACATCATTTGGGGGGCCGGCGTAAGAGTTTAACGGCATGTAAGCGTTGGTGCCATGATAATTTATATTATGATTAGGTTTATTGTTATCATTATTATTGTTGTTGTTTTTAATTATATCATTATATGCCGTGTGGTTTGGCGGGTTACCAATGTAAAGCGCTTCAAAATTTGGTTGCAATATTTGATTGTAGCTGCTGTCGACGTAATTGTTGTTGTAATTGTTGCTGTTTATATTGTTGTTCCCATTGTTAGTGTTGTAATTGTTGAGGTAGTTTACGTTGTCCGTATTGTTAGTAAAATTACGGTTATTGAAATCGTTTGTGTTGTTGTTGTTATAATTATCGTTATTGTAAGCATCAAGTGTGTTGCACATGTTGTTGTTGTTGCTATGAAAGTTGTTAACGTTTATAGTACTGTCGTATCTTTTATTGTCATTATCCGAGTAAAGGTCCTTGCTACCCCAAATTGTTCCACTATTTTTGGTTTCACTAATAATATAATTACTATTACCGTAATTATTACCATTGTTATTATTTTCAAAATAGTTAGGACCGAAATCGTACTGGGTCCAATTATTTCTTGTGTCGACGTTGTTTGCTGAGTTGAGCGTCTTCAGACATGTTTCAGTCATCCGACTGCGCATTTTGCTGGCAGCTTGAGTCGAGTGGTCTTTTGTTGTGGCGACCGCCGTTTGAATCGAGGCATTTCTCGGCTTGATTTTTGGTCTCTGGGTTGATTTCTCCGAAGTTTCCACCCATTTCTGACATGAAACGGATCTGTTCTTGACAGTCGCCTGAACCGGCTTTTCTGATTTTTCGTAATATTTTAAGATTTCGCAGTTGGTTGAAATAGTTTTTGTTCTCGGAGGGCAGCGACAACATGAACGTGAGTGACGCTGATGACGATTGCTCGGTGGTTCCGATTGTCTTGAAATGTGTCCTTGTTCATTACGACATTGATTTTGTGTTTATTGTTGAATGTTTATCAAAATCAAGTTCCATATCGGTAACGTGAAAAAGAGAAGAATAATTTCAACAAGAATTATAATAATTTTCAAAATATTATCACCAAGAACAATACCAACACCAAACAAATAAAAACGTCTTGATTTAACATTTAAATATTCAAACACGTTAAAATGATTTGCATATAAAAATCACAGTTAAATCACAATTTCACGAACGAAAATATGGTACGAACCTTCTCTTTCAGAGGACCCACAAGAGAGCAGCCTCGGTTCGTATCCGTATCTAGAGATGGATCTTAGACTACTAGGCAGTCGATTTGCTAGAGATTCGAGCAACTTGAGCGACATGATGGAGGTCGATCTACTGCTGCCACATCTGTGAAAAGTGCTCGGGTACTTGTACCTGGAGGGAATTGGAGTGGTTATCCGCGTGTTCGATGGAGGACGTATAACATGATTCGGTATCGGTTGATGACGAAACAGTCTTCGAACTGTAGTTTGATTTTTGAGGTTTGGCAGAGTCGCTTTCGCATGTGAATGCATTCTCATGAGAATATTTTCCTGTGTCTGAACTCACAATTTTTACAGATTTTTTACGATAGTATTTGGGCTTTTCATCTTTTGTCACATAACCAGCATCATCAGTATCTACAATTTTAGAAATTTGCTTCATTCCTTGCTTTGTTTCTTCGTCATGATCTTCATCATTATCGCTCCAAACTGATAATTTCACACTGTTTTCATGTAAATTCTTATTTCCTCTTTTCTTCTTTTGTGATTTCTCAATTAAAATTCGACTCGAATCACTTCCAAATGAACGTAAACTCACTAGATCTGGTTCTCTTTTATATTTATCATCACTGCTGATAACATTTTTAACATTGGTAACATCTATTTCTGAATTGATGGTACTACTTTTTGGCATCATGCCAAGTTTTTTATTTTTTTGATTAATTCCAATGTCTGATTTATTAACGGAAATTTTCGAATGTACATCTTCATCATCGTCATCGTCAACGCTGCCGTCAGAACTGAATGAAGACATTTTATAAGACTGTCATCTAAATTTCTTGCCACAAAGATCTTATTATATTCAATAAATAAATCAGCGAATTCAAAGGCGGTAAGATGTGAACACCTGAAAACGCGTTCCTATGGAAATATTAATATTTTATAAGTTCTTTTTCATAAATTGAATGAATTAAAACCTTTTTAATTACATGCGTTATATTCAATGTATAATGTTTTGAGAATCTACAAATGAGTCTCATTACCGTTCCATTTAGTTAGTTTCAAAAGAGAAACGATAGAGATGGGTGTTGACAATTATTTAAATTAACTTTTAAAAAATTGCATGAATCACATTTACACGCTTTATATAGCAGTGGGAGCTAAGTTTTCGCATAATTATATAACTTGGATCTTCAATTAAAAAGTGTCCTATCTAATCTACTACTATTCTGCTGTTGAAATGTTTCGTCGTGTATTTGCCAACAGTGCAAAATTTGTTGTACCTACAAACTCAAGACTTGTTTGCTCCAATTTTCCGGAGGGTTCCAAAGATCACATCAGTAAATTAGTGTCTGGCAAAAAGTTGGTGGTGTTCATGAAGGGAACGCCTGAAAATCCGCGCTGTGGTTTCAGTAATGCGGTCATTCAAATTTTGAAAATGCATGGGGTGGACAAATTTGATTCTCATGATGTCCTTCAGAGCGAAGATGTTCGACAAGGTCAGTTTGTCATTTTGAAATTGATTAATTGACATGAACTAGGAAACTGGTTCATTATTATTCTAGTTATTCCGTTTTAAAAATTTTTCAGATAAAATATTATATATTATATATTGTTAGATTGATTGATTGATATATATATTATAGAAATATTGGATTATTAAAGACTCTAAAAAATGCATTTATTGACAAAAGTCGTAGCTTGCTCTGTGTCAGTAGTTAGCTTCCTGTTAATTTTTCGATTTTTTTAATAGTAGATTGTAAACCATTATCAAGTTTCTTAAGTTCAAAACCATAATTTATATTTTTTTTAAGCAAGATAGAACAAAAAAGCTTTTTTCGGTACTCCTATACTATTTTTGGTATTTGAATTGAATTGGTCAAGTATATATTATATATAATACTCTTTCTCTACAATGTGAATTTTTCATTTGTTTAAACTAAAGATAATACTCAAAGATCTTCAACTTTATGTAATATAACATTTTTACATGTTTTCATTATCAATGATTCCTTTTTCTAAATTTATTATTAAGAAGAATTCCAATTACATGTTGTTGAATATTTATTACTATATAATATATATATATTTTACTGATTAGATATGGATACAATTTTTTAGTAAATTTTTTATACTAATCATCATACTCTTTTCCTCTTATATTTTACTACATATGTGTTTTTCTTAGCTTGTTAGAGTGTATACAAATTTTTTAAAGCCTCAAAAAACATTTTTACTGTATTTTTTTAGTCTAATTCAATCTTATCATAGATTATACTTTATTTATACTCAGGTATTTATTTTTAATTTTGCTTTTTTAAAGATGATTACCCTGTTATCAGCCAGCAAACGCAGAACATCTGCAACACTTAAAAATCTTTTATAGTTTATACATATTAAAACGTAATTGCATAAAATATTAATTGACAGGTGTGAAAGACTACTCCAGCTGGCCGACACTTCCACAAGTTTTTATAAATGGAGAGTTTGTCGGGGGCTGTGACATCATGATCGAGATGCACCAGAATGGCCAACTCATCAAAGAACTTCAAAAGATTGATATAAAATCTTTATTAGATAAAAAATGATTGTTTTCGTTTCTTCCACCTCTGTTGTTGTCCTCATCATCGTTTGCCTCATAATTCATTTTAATTTATTATCATCATGTGTTGTCTCTGTACCTGTTCAATAAAAAATTTATCAAATAGCAAACCTGCTGAATGTTATTTTATTAATTTAAATTTGCATGATATGGAAGTAAGTTTGTGAAGATGTTGAATCCGGTCTGTGAGATGAACTGTGATTTTATTGCTGGTCTGTCATCTGTTTTTGTTGAATCATACAAACAAAGTCTCAGAATTTCAAAACTTTTGAGAATTAATAGAAATTTGGCACTTGGTCAATATTATAGTTTCTACCAACTTTAGGTTGAGAGATCTTGTGTGGTATCATCTTGTCTAGCTTTTTTTATTCAAAGTTGAATGTTACAGTATTACAATATTATTTTATAATTTGAATTTTATATCAGTTGTTTCCGTTTGCACCTCTTTTTCTGCAATAGTCTCTAGATGGGTAAATTTTTCATATTTGTTGGCAGCCTTGCGTGGTGTGCAAAATTTTTCACAATCAGATATTCCTGATGGACTGACCACAACAAAATCTGCTCTTTTTACTGACTCTTCTGTGGTGACTTCTGAAGACATAGTCATTCATTTGAGGGCTCTTCAGTTTGTGTAATTAATAGCTGTTGTGTCATCACGACCAAGTTATTTATGACCTATTATTTTTATTCACATGTGCATACCTGTAACGAACCACTCACTACATGTCATGCATATTTCATTTATTTTTCGTTTACATAAAATCTAACGTGTTATAGCTCAAATGTTTTAAAGGAAATGCCGGTAGAAAAATTTTCAATTCATCTGTCTGTGTGTGTGTGTGTGTGTGTGTCTGTGTGTGTTGAGAATTTGAATCAACAAACCAAAATCATGTCGTTCAGTTGCAGTGAAGTATCAATCACGAGTAACAAACAATGGAAAACAGTTAAGAAACAACCCAGTCTTTAGCAGTAGCAACATAATATACAAATTAAACGAAATTAATAATCTAACAGTTATTTTGTTATCACCAAACTAAGATTATAAAAAAAATCATATCACCAATGATAAATAACAAGCTAAAATGCGGTAGAGTTAGACAAAAATGCCAATAAAATTCAACAATAATAAATAAACAAACTATTGAAACGTTAAAATGGCCAAGAAGTTATGGAATCGTATACAGATTTCACGTGCCAGGTGATCACTTTCACATCGTCACTTGCTCCATCGTACTCGTTCACATCAACTAAAACATAGCATAGTTGTCATTTTATTGCAACATTAACCATCGCCACTCGCCAGCACTCAAGTCATCAGCATCACAATCACTGATCCATTGCATCGATAGCTAGTTTCTTATTCATGACGTCATCGTCGACTCCTCCCACATTGCCTTCGTCGGCCAATGGCGCCTTCTCCTGGTTTGATATGATCTTGCTGGCGTTAGCGGACAATGACAGTCTGTGAGATCGTTACCAATATTAACTCGTCGTTATCATATTACTGCATTCATCTTTCATCAATGGTAAAGTTAATGACAGAGGACTTGTCAAACGTGATTATGTATTATCACATCAAGAAGACAAAACCTCAATCATCATCATTACAGTGATTTTGTCATTTTCATTACGACTATCACTATCACGACACCGACGCTAACATCAACATGAAAATTATCACATCATCATTACCGTCGTCAACATCATCATCACCATCATCATCATCATAACCTGAAAAGCCACCACTGGCAGAGGAAAGCAACAAAAAGGAAACAAACGCATAGAATGAAGATGGTCTTCATTGGAAAATTCTAAAATGATGATGATGATGTTGAAGATGATGATGTTCATCATCATCATCATCAGCTGCATCATCATAATCATCTACGCCATCATCATCACCATCGGCTACATAGGCATCACCACCATCATCATCATTAACGATCACTATCATCACCATCATCACCTGAGTGAGAATGAGAATTACAATGAGATTCAAAGGCACTCTGAATATATTCATCGTTGTGGCTCTGGCTGATGATTATTATTATGATCATTGTGAAGATGACAATAGAAATGATAGCAACGATTATTCACGTGATGACCGTTGAAATGATTGTTGAAATAACGAAGGCTGATGTCAATTACAACAATATACATATATCAATCAATCTTCGTTTTGCGTCCAGAGACCCGGTTCCCCGAGGTAGAACGTAACAATATACATATATAAGTTAATAAACCAAATGATCGATGAACCGACCAACGAATCAATCAATCAACCAAACGAAAGATCAATCAACCAACGAATCAATCCACAACCCAGCAGCAGCAATAGACTTACTGGCTTCAGGGACATACAGATCTCTCATGGTACTCATACTCGGCCAGAAGATTCCAACACAGACCTCGAAGATCAAGAAGCCACTGAAGATCAACGCTTGATTCTGATTGGTTAGTTCATTCTAAATCCTCAAAGAAGCTCAATGATCATTGGTTCGTCGTTAATTTTATGCATGACCACACTAATACTCAACAACCATTGGTTAGCTTTCACATGTAATTGTAATTGAGTAATTGTCATTTGAGGATGTCAATGCCTAATGTAGGTCTCTAATAGTTCCCCTACCAGAAAACCCTGCTGCTCTTCTCACGCCTGCACTTCTTAATTTATTTACACTTCCTAATTTCTGCATTCAAATATTTTATAAGTTTGATTCTAATTACTCAATTATATATGATTTTGAAATTTTTTTTCTAACATTTTGCTGTCACCTAATTAGCCTGCCTGGTTTGCTATAACTAGTTAACCTTCGTTCGTTTATTAAATTTTATTTTTATGGTATTTATTAGGACAAAGAACAAAAGCATTTCAACGCTTTACAAATCATTTCAGTGCTTTGCAAATCATATCAATGTTGTTTTTTTCTTCAAAATTCTATTTGTGAAACGATAAAAGTTTAAAAAATGAGGAACATAAGTGGACTTACTCCAGGGAAAAAGACAGGCGTCAGTAAGGAAGCAGACGAGATCAACATGACCATCCTTGAAAATAAATAACTCGTCGTTTATTCAATGTGATAAATAATCTGAAATGAACAACTTTCTTTCCTATCGATGTGCAGAGCAGTTCGGAGTAATTTTTTAATATTTTTTATTTTTATTTAATATTTAATAATTTTTTAATAATAATTTTTCAACAAATGAATGTTGGCAAATTTGTAGGTTGATGACGATGTCGGCACTTATAGTTTACTTATTATTAATACACGTTTTTCAGTAAATCAATCAATCAATCAATCAATCAATCAATCAATCAATCAATCAATCAATCAATCAATCAATCAATCAATTTCAGCTACTCAATCAAAAAAAAATAGAGAGAGAGAAAGAGAGACAGAGAGAAAGAGAGAGAGAGAGAGGAGAGAGAGAGAGAAAATAAGTTTGAAAGAGATTCCTAGTTGACATGACAAAATAAAATAACACTTGTCACAACTATGTTATATTTCTTTATCTATTAGCAAAACCATCTCTGTTGTTTCAACATTTTGTTGAGTGATTGTAGCTGTTGTGATGCTGTTGTTGTTGTTGTTGTTGTTAGTTTATTATTTATTGCTGCCGTCGTTTAGTTTTTGATATGATGTTGTTGTTGCTGATTTGTCGTTGCACTGTTGTTTTTTAACATAAGTTTGGGTATGTTGTTGCTGTTGTTGTTTGTCATAGTTTAATAGAGCAAAGAATTTAAGCAGCAAGAGGCAACAAAACTATCACAAACAACCTCATGAAGGATTCAATTGGTCTGCTCTTTCTGATGAGTTCAAATAGAGAGGAACCAATCATAATGGAGACCTGCGTATTGTTGTAACGTAACGTAACGCTGTAATGTTGTCTTTTTCTAGCTATGTGAATGTTGTTCTAATGTGGTGGTTTTGTTGTTGCAAAGTTGAGCGCTGATGTTGAGATTGATGAAATATATGAAGGATTGATTTTGCCTTCCTAAGAAAGTCATGTAGTCAGAGATAATTAATTCATCATCATCATCATCACATCATCATCACATTAACGACACCACAAAAGACGCAAGCCAACCATAAACCCAGCAAAGATGATTCCATGTGGAATGCTTGCACTATCCTCATCACTGGTTGACGGTGGTGTGGTTGGTGATGACGGCAACGGTGAGGAGGGTGAGGATCTTGGTGGTGGGGAGAGGGCAGGGGTCCACTCGAGAACGAAGGTGTACATGGCCCCCTCAAAGAGAGATTGTATGAGGCCCAGGCAAAGAATCTTTGCATCTGCGTGGTCATGTGATATTGCGCGGTCATGTGGTTTTGCGTGGTCACGTGAATGAAAATGAAATTTTTATGTAAATTGATTGGCGGTTAAATATCGCAATACCAAGAAACCTTTCTTGGTACTGAAAGGGTTTAGACTAATTCAAATAGATCAAATATAACAACAATACTGGAAAAGGTTGATAAATTCTTACTAGCAAACCGTCCAATATTTTTTCCCACCAAAAGGTACGCACCTCTCCAATTAAAAAAAATTACAAAATTTTTATAAAACCAATTCGTAAAATCAGTGAGTTTTTTCAGCAGTACGATTTTGAGGATGAAGAGCAACAGGCATTCGTCCCTCGTCCATTAAATCAACTCAGTAAGAAATGAGACAGAATCTGATGAATGGAATGAAAAAGTCCGACCCATAACAGATGGAGACCATGAACGAGGATTGATTGACGATTTTGACAATGAAAATGTTAAAAAAAGAAAAATAGTCCAAGAGGTTTCCCTTCCCCTGCAAGCGGCATCCCGTTCACGATGCAGTACCTCGCACCCCTTGCTACGCCACTGTCCGAGTCGTTCCTCGTCCATTAAATCAACTCATTATACAATATACACACGCACAAACACACACACACATATACATATTTATATTTATCAGATATACTGTTCATATGACTTCACATCCATCCAGCTCTCGTCCACCCCAGCATGTTTTCGTCTCAGAGGTGTTAGAAGCACACCGTTAGGCTGAAAATTAAATTAACTACTATTAGTTCTCTATTTCATTTTTCGGACCTGGCATAAGTTGCCAAGTGAAATGTCAGCTTTAGATGTCCCACTGCCAATGAGAATTAACTAATAGCATCGCAAATTTCTCTGCCCATATATGAAGCATGCTGGAAAAAAAACTTTTATGAAAAAACTTCTATTTATAAACGAAGAATAAAGCAATAAATATTTTTGATGACAGCATCGCCAAAACGGCTAACCAGCTCTGATGGTCTTCAGTGATTGGCCGAAGGACTGCATGGTTGAAGCTGATTGGTCGCCGTAGTTTTCAACCCAAGTGAAGTAGATGACGATGCACATTATGACCAGTGAGATTATGGAAACGTCGAATGGAGCGCTTAAGTAAAAGTTCAGTTATAATTAGTCGTTTGTGATGACGTGATTGTTGCTTAGTTTTGATCGAGAAGAAGTGATTGGTCAGTTGTCGGTTGTTATTAGTTAAAGAAGTAATTAAATGGTTGAAAAGATGTAATTAAATGAAATAATTGACTGAATGAAAATACAATTAGCTGAATGAGTGCATAACTGAAAGCTAAAAATTGAAAAGTTAAAAGTGAATGATGGGAAGGTGGGCGGTGGAACTGCTGAAACTGCTGCGTTGAATCTTGCATCAAAGCTGCACGTGCACCATTTGCACATTTAAAAAATGCCCACACATATAATGAATGATCATTCATGATTAACACACATCCACAATGAGCAAACAACGTTCATGCAAATTTGGCTCATCTGGATTTTTTAACAAATTTTCATGAATATAAACGAAAGCATAAAAAGAACCAACACATAGCCAAAAAAATCAGCTGCCTTCTGAGCCACAACTCCTGAACAGATGGCCACAATGGAGTTGCCAACAACAGCGTGAGAGAAGATGGAGCCCAAGAGATGGGGTTCGAATCCTCTCTGAACCAATCAATTGTTTGTTTGTTGGTTTGGCTGATTATTTGTTTGTTTGTCTGATTGGTTGTTTGTTAGTTTTTGTGGCTAGTTTCTGACTGAGTTTTAAATAGGGATGCACCGGATTCAGGTTTTTCAAATCCGGCCGGGGCCGGACTTGGCCGGATTTAAAATTCAAAAACCGGCCGGGGCCGGATTTTAGTTACCATTTTACATACGTTAGAAAAAATACTCACATTTACGGTTATCTACATGTTGAACATCAAAAAATAACACCAAGCAAATAGTTATATAATTCAAATATATGAATAAGTTGTGTGATACGCCAAATTCTGTACACAAAGATCAGCTTATAATTTATGCATATTTGCATAACCCAAGTTAAAGCACAAAGAAAATTGTCCAGCTCACCGCACAATTAGTGATGTTGTAATTATTTGTCATATATACCTAGCCTAACCTTTAACATACCATGTTTTTAAATTATGTGCTTATGTATCTCTCTCACACTCTCTAAATATATATATATATATATATATATATATATAGATATATCTTTATATATATATATAGAAATAAATATATATATATTATGTAGCTATATGATCCGTCATGTGCAATTATCAATATATAGTATATACACGTGCACAAGTTCTTTTACACAAAGATCAGCTTATAATTTATGCGTAACCCATGTTATAGCATAAAGAAAATTGTCCAGATTACCTCACAATTAGTGATGTTGTTATTATGTGTCATGTATGCCTTTAGCTTAGCCTTAGCCATTAACTTATTGACAAAAAATTAATTGAATTCAATAAAATTTTTTTTTCTATTTCTAACATTTTTAAAATAGATAGACGCTTAAATCCGGCCCTAAATCCGGCCACCAAATCCGGCCGGGGCCGGATTCGACCGGATTTGAAAAAAAAGCCGGATTTTGGCCGGGGCCGGAGCCGAACTTCGGTGCATCCCTAGTTTTAAAGAAGTGAATGTCCTATAACAATGCATTATTAAAGCATTCACAATTTATTGACTAATTAAATTAATGAATTTAAATATTACAAATAGTATAGTTAATAATCAACGTCAACATTCATGCAAACGACATGACATTCATTGCGACAGCACTGATGTGCCAGCCTGCAATTTTTGCTACTAATTGTAGCAAAGTAAAAGCAAGGTAAACAAAAAGTAAAAAATAGGTATTTGTCATTATATGATTGTAACACAACAACAACAACAATAATAACATAACTATAAAAGATATCATCAGAGGAGAAGAAAATGAGAAAAAAAACAAACAAACAACTCAATATGAATTTATTACTAGCAACGCCATAATTAGTTGCTCATAAATGTAGATGCAGCAGATGTTGCAGTTGCTGTTGGATCCCATGCAGTAGAAGTACAGTCTGATCATAAGTATAGGATAGCATGTAGGCAGTTTTGCACTTAACAGATCTCTATTATAAAGAATGAAAGAACCAATAAGCATCAAAGCTAACTGGATTACTTTGCAACCATCCAACCTCTCTAGTCTCACCAACTTATTAAAAATTAAAAACATCCTATATAATTATAAATTAAATATCATTCAACCAGTTTTTTTAGAAACTAACATATGAAAATAACTTCATTGAACTATGCAAACACCGGCACATTGTAACAACTATTAAAATCAATCAATCAATCAATCAATCAATCAATCAATCAATCAATCAATCAATCAATCAATCAATCAATCAATCAATCAATCAATCAATCAATCAATCAATCAATCAATCAATCAATCAATCAATCAATCAATCAATCAATCAATCAATCAATCAATCAATCAATCAAGCCTATCCCTAACCAATCATCAGCTATCTAATCAACCACTCAAGCAAACAACCTTATGATGTTCTAGAATGACCCACGATTCAAATGCGCTGTAGAGTATGGAGGTCGCGATTCCGCCCAGCAGGCGACCGACCATCAATATCGAGAAGTTGTTGAAGTGCTTGAAGTGGTAGTGGTAATAATAATATACATGCATTTTGATAGAACATCCCAAATGATAATAATAACTAACATAAACATCATCAGCATCACCAACATCATCACCATTATTATCAAGGGGAAAAGATGATAGACAACCTTGGTGACGCATGACAGAGAGTACAGGATGCCATACAGGATGCAGTTTGTCTTTCTTCCACTTAGAAGAATTTTCAACAAAACAATTGGACATTTAAACGTTTAACAACTCCGACAACATTATACAAGAATAATAAATAAAAATCTTAAAAAAATAAATAGAAAAAATAAAAATAAATAGCAAATATTAACAATTATTAAGTCACTTGTTCTTGTTCTGTTGTCACAATATTATTGCTTACTTTTTAAAAGGTATATACACTAGGGATATATCGAGTGTAATATGAAAAGTTTCTAAATAGAGAAAAAACTGTCACAAAATCATAGATGGATGGATGGATTGTAATTTGTTATTTATAAAGTGCTAATTATAATTGCTTCTTATCAGCGCTCTCCACGTAGAAGTAGTAGAAGTATCCAAGAACTAATACAAAATATGAGAAAGAATATCCAAAAAAGCTGTCTTGGTAGAATGAAACTTTCTGAAAACTGACTGATACAAATGCCAAAGGCCATTCTTATTAATGTGATCATTTCAAACTAGATCTACGGCACGCAGCTCTATGATTTGGGAAACAAATGATAAATTTGACACCGGCCTATAATTTTTTAAATCCGTTTTCTCTAATTCGATTTTTTTAAAAATTGGAGTGACAGTCTCCCATGCTTACAAACAAGAAGCATGTGCCTTTCTTCTAGTAGAGGTTAATTATATATGATGGATGGATGTATGGATGGATGGATGGATGGATGTATGGATGGATGGATGGATCACACAGAAGACCTACCAACATGGATGGATCACATCACAACATTAACAAATTAACTTGGGTGGTGACATAACAATATCAAAAGGAAACAGATGAATTATTATACATAACAAGAGCAACCGAAATGGGTCAATCACATCACAACATCAGCCAACATGAATGGTAACATCACATCAACGAGAAACAGATGAATTCATCCCAACATCAACAAAATAATATGAATGGATTACTTTACTACAAGATCAACAAAAAAAAAGATTACATTACAACATCAACAAAATAACATGAATGAATTGTTACAAAATCAACAAAGCAACATATATTACAACACATCAGTTACTATTTGTCTGCTACAGATCCAACAACAGTCCCGAAGAGCATGCTAGATCCAAAGCCTGCGACGAAGAGCAGCTCGATGTCATGTGTCGCCATGCCGTAACTTTGGTACAATGCATATACGTAAGGTCCTTGCAACCAATCCCCAGCTATGAAAGAAAAAAAATTACATTACTGTCACTTTTGAAAAAGATATGATATAGATAGCTTATAGCAGCTTCACCTTAACTACAGGGCCTAACAGCTAACTAAACTCTCAGCTTTCTACTTGTCCTAAAAATAAAACCTAACCTAGAATCTAGATTAGTGAACTATTGATAACAATAATAATAATAAAAGCATATAAGAACTTCAACAAACTTTTTCCAGTAAGTGTTTAATTTATCAGCTCTTTTTAAAAATTATTAAATCAGAATTAAAAAATCTAAAAATGAAATTAAAATTAAACAATTTTTTTACCTGCAGCCAGTAGATAGACGATCAGGTAGCTCCTCTTGAAATTTCGAAAGCTGATGTCGGTGACGACGGGCAGAGCAGTCCTGCTGTAGAAGTACAGAATGACGCAAAAGACGATTAGGACGAGGAATCCGACGAGGAAGATCGTCATCTTGACGAGTTTACTGTCGAACCGTTGACAACGTAAAAAAAATTGAAGCAAGTTTGATGCTTCATGGGTGAAACAAAACAATGACTGAGAAATATGGTTAGCTAAATGAACAAACATTGACATTTTCCAATTTTTTTTTGTTAAAAAAGCCAGCATTCTCATATAATTAAGAAAGTGGATAAATAAATAAAATTGGTCAGTTGTTTTAATAAAATTTCAAACAGGAATTGCCTCATCGTATTTACTCAATGTAAAAGGCTAAAACACTTTTCCAAAGTCTAGAGGAATCAACAACAAACATGCAACGTGCTCACTCAACGACGCATCCCACACCAAGCACGCGATGGACGAGGATCCTTTTGTTGTGTTCGAACCGGGTCAGTGCGAAACAGCACCAAGCCACCTATCACTCTAGTGAATCAATGACGTCACGCATCCATTACAAACGATGCTGGGAAACTCCGGTGAGTGATCATTTACAGCGTAAAAATACAGCGTGATGACGTAGGTAGGTAGGTTCCAAGTCAACGTTCATATCAAACACTCCGTTTTACTTCCTATACGTAATTAATTCACAGGTTGTTTCAGTCGAATTTGACGTTAAAAATTTTATATGGAAATGTGACATTATTTTTTACTAATGTTTGTTATTCATTTTGTAACAAGCTACTGAACTTTTGAAAAAAAGTCAAGTTTTTTTCTGTAATAGTCTGAGGTATCGTGACGACCGTGATATTTTCGAATTATTGTGCCTTCTGGATGAAATGAACAAAAGTCAGGACCAGGAAGTTATTAAAAAATATATATAGCCCCGAGCCATTTTTTTCTTATCCTGCATGTTGTTTCTCGTGTTCGGACCCTGCCAGTAACGGAACAAGCGATTTTAACAATTACGCTATTAAAACACAAGCCCCCAAGAAATGTTTGTAAAATATTTTGTAGAATATATAACTTAAAAGTTTTCCAGAATAAACAAAAACCTATATAGAATAAACATACATGAACGGCAGGTAAACTAAAATAAAAAAATTGTAAATAGTGTTCTTATTTTTGTTGAAAAATTAATTTGTTTGCATAGAGTAGCTTATATTTATAATGTTTAGTTATTGCATTTGTCAACCATCATGACTGTAATTAAAAATCAACAACAGCTTGTTCGTGGGTTCATGTTAAACGTTTTTCTAAGACTCAAGCACTTGTCTCTGTCAATGAACAAACTGTGGTTCTTCAAGTTCAAATCGTGTTGCAGAGATTTTATACTTCTGGCAAGATGTCCTTCAACGTACTCTGCCTCTCTTAGTTTTTTCATCAGTTCATCCACGTTTTCATCAAGATCTGTTAGTTCTTTTACTAATCTGTCAAGAAATTTATTTATTATCACTTAAAGGCTGCATATACATACTACTCTCTATTTCAATTGATAAAATAATTGTCTTTGGCTAACTTCAACGGTTCTATAAACTATAAAATGAAACCTTTTATTGAGAGGGTGTGATTAACAAAGGAAGTTATCAAATTAATCGCAAATTTGAATCCGGTTTACTTTTCATGGGCTGGATCTAGGCAGGCCTCCATATTTAGTCTGTTCGCTCTGACATGCAGACGAGTTTGTGCCAGTTGAATTGGTGCGTTTTTGTCTCTAATGTTTTTCTTCAAATATTCTGTCGTTTTTTGGGCATCTATCAGTTCGTTTGATAGCTAGAAATAAAAAGTAAGCTAGTGTATAAATGAAAATGAACTGTTAACTAGAACCCACCAAGCTCATCATGAAATTAAATATTGCACAACCTCTCGTAAGTGAGTTTCAAGTTTGTGTTTTGCTCGAAGGTGGTCCTCAATTCTAAAAGATAGCACTTCATTCGTCGAAATCCAATGTTTAACCAGCGATCCCGATAACTGACCGACCAGACGGTTGATATCTTGGTCGAGGGATCGACTTTTTGTTCTTTCAGCTTGGCTCGCTTGAATCAAATTGACTGCTTGTTCAACCCAAGCTTGTGGATCACTGATACTAAATAACAAAAATTCATCATGCTGCTGGTCATCAAGAGGTATGTAAACAGTTATTTGAATTAGTTTTAATCGTTATTTGCTTACAACCAAGCATTTATCAAACCATTCGTCCGATCATTAATCAATGTAATCAATCCAAGAATACAAAACTAATCAACGCATACATGAATATCGAGCCAATCCATTGATAAACCAACCAATCCACACATTAACACATCAATCAATCGAACAATCTACCAACTAACCAATCTACACGTAAACAACCAATTAACCAGTCCAAACATAAAGAACAAATCAACCAACAACGAACAAACCAACGAACCAATCTACACATACTCAACCAATCAAAATATAACACACGTCGTATTAGCACTCTCAATGCCAGGAGGAAATTTCAGATTGGCTGAAGTGTTCTTCATGTCTCTGCACTTTTTGTCGATAACATTAGCTCTGTGTTTGTCCATTATGTTGTCGCTCAGAAGGTTCTGAATGTGCTTGTTACGCCTGCAGTTACAACATTTCATTGCAACTGAAGAAAAATGCAGGGCAGTGTCTTGCATGTCGTTATTTATGTTATGTCAAATTGATTTAAATGGAAAGAAAATCTAATTTACTTTTTTCTAATCAAAACGTGAAAAATGACGTCATCAGATAAACCAATTTACATCACACAAGTTAATACTTAACAATCCGCTTTTTTGACCTCATATGGTATTTGACGTTTAAAATAAAATTTGGAAAACAAAATTCTGAAAAAATTATTGAATATAAAAAATATTTACTGCAATTGTCCCTGTACATCAAACAAATGATTCCCCAAGGCAGATCGGACACTTTGAATATTCTCCAATTCCTACAAACAGTTTGTAAGTTCATTATTTTGACAAAAAGAAAACTTATTAAAAAATTTTTTTCATGAAATTTGAAATTATTTGTGGGCAAACGTGACAAGTGGTGAACAAAATTATATATTTGATATATTTAATGATGTGCGAAAATTATTGTTAGCTTCTTAATAACAGTTGACAACCTTTCTCAGTTCTTCGTCTACGTCATCATCGACCATTTCAATCTCCTTTCGGTTCTTCCTCTCTTCGATGCATTTCAAAATCATTTCCAGTGGCATATCTGTGTAAGCCAGGGCATTTGAAACGCAATTTTCAATTTTTTCTAAATTTTTAGTTTCGTTGACCAAATCGTTAAGTTCTTTTTCCAGTTCTTTCTTCCAGTGATCGATATCTTTCGCTCGATCGTCCAATCTCTTCGTCACATCTCTGCTACCTTTTCTGGTTTTCTCACAAGCATCTTCGCACACCCTCAACGCTTCAGCTCTCATAAGTTCAGATCCTGCTTTTATTCTGTCGGAAGCATTCAACAAACTTCCATTACTGACTTTCCAATCTTCCATCGAGTACACCTCTCGGTGTTCATTTTTCGCATTTCTCACTTTTTGGAATTCTTCAGTGACAAGAGCGGTTGGTAGAGCTGTTAGTCGTGCTTCTTCTTTGAGTTTTGGAATATCAAATTCATTCAAAACAGCAGCATCTTGGTAATTTTTAGTTGAACCATACCTATTGGCGGTTGTTCTCAAACTACTGAACATCGGAGCTTTCATTTTTATATTGTTCGTCATCATTACATCTCTGCTTACGTCGTAATCATCCGAAAAATTATTTACACGATTAAAAGAATTATTACTATCATTGTAGATGTTTTTTTGATTGAGATTCAAAGATCGGTCAAACCTATCGTTGAGGTTCTCTCTATTGGCCGAGATGTTGTCGCGATAGGCATCGCCTGATATTGTTGTGTAGACGGAGGTCTTAGTTTGTCCCATGTACTCCATGCTTGTGTCTTGGCTGGCAGCTGGCTTTCTACAAGTTGGTGTACGTTCAAGTATCATTTGTTTATATGGTTAGCTAAATTCACTGACAACAATTTATTATTTTATGAATTCAAAATGAGAAATCATTTAAGACCTACCTGGTTTTAATAACTGAAACAACTGAAAAATTAAAATGTATTTAGTTGGAGTTTAAATTTCATATAAAGAAGTATAAATCACATATATTTGAGATGTTTGTCATTCATTTATGAAATGCCAGGTAATCAGATCTTGATAATTTATTATCATAAATGTTAGATACAATCGTGATGGTTTAATAAATATTAAAATTAAAAAAAATGCCTGTACACCTATTGATATATAAATTTATGTGTATGTGTATATATATATATATATATATATACAAATATATATATATATATATATATACAAATATATATATATATATATATATATATACATAACATATAAGTTATGCATTGGTTGTTAAGTAGAGAGATATTCATAATATCGATCTATTTATGAACATCATATTACGAACATCTCTACGGCGTTTCTTAGCAACTATCGCTGGTCCAAAGATCATTTATAAGATGGTTTTTGCCTGTAAAGTATGGTGTATAATCCGATGTTGGATGTGCGTGTGTAATCTATCGTAATGTTATGAAGCGAGATTACGAAGTTTTAATTTAATAATGCTTCGATAATTTCGAAAAAAAGGTTTAGTGTTTTAACTGCCTTCTTTATACTGGTAGGTATGGCATATTTGGTATATCCGGTTTTAAAGTATTATTCAGGCATCGATCAGTTCATGGGCTGATATCTGTACCTATATCAGATATACTTATGATACTATCTTCTTTATTATGTGCGTGTGTGTTTGTGTGCTTTTGCGTCTAAAAGTGGAATTGGGTATATATGTACATTTATCTCTGTACGTGTTTTGTTGTTAGTGTGTTTTCGTTATCTAATACAAAAAGGGAGAGAGGAAAAAGAGAGGGGGAAAGAAAAAAAACTGAAACAACTGAACTAACAAAGATAATTTTTGGAATTTAAAAAAAGAATTTGAAAGATTTTTTTAATTTATTAGTTTTAAAATGGGTTGTTAGCATACACTGATGCTGTGTTGATATGTTTAATGAAGCATTGCATAAAAATAATAACAATAATAATAATATGATAATAATAATTATATTATTTTTATTAATATTATTACAATAGTGGTAATGTTAGTTTCAGTAATAATAACAATAACCAAAGAACAATTTCATTCCATTTACAGTAGCCATAATGCTAATAATAATAATAATGCTAATAATAATCATGCTAGTAATAATAATAATAATGCTAATAATAAATATTAGATGCAATGTCTGGGTCAAGCATGTCCTGGTTAATTGCTTGGGTTAAAAATTATTGAAACTAAAAATATTATTATTAATAATTAATGGAAGCACCATTGAGAATAATTTTTAACGGCAAGCATAATAATAACAATAATAATGATAATAACCACAAAAAGGATAATAATAATAACGATAACTACATTTTTATGGTTGACATAATCTTTAAATTGTATAGATATATATTGAGAACAATCTTTTATTCAGCAATAAAAACAAATGAAAATGAAAATAAAATAAAATGCCAAATAGAATAAAATAAAGTGTCAAACAGAGTAGTAATTTAGTCAACGAAGCTCTTCATCCAAAGAGAGTTAGTACAACTAGAGTTAAATTAGTTTCAAAAGTGATTCAAGTCACATTTCTATGCTATTGCAGATTTGATCAGACCAAATAATGCTTACCAGAGATAAATTAAATATTTTAAATAAACCTAGAGTTGAAATTTCAAATGTATTTATTTATATTTTTAAATTTCTCACTGATGTTTAAAGTTCTCAATCAAGTTATTTTGCGAGCTATCAGAGTATTTGGATAGTTTATGTTCTTTAAAATTAAAAAAAGTTATATTATAATAAAAATAATAATAATAACGACAACTACATTTTTATTGGTAACATGATCTTTAAGTTGTGCAGATATACAATAACAATAATAATTACTTCATAATAGTAATTACTTCAATAATAAACAATGATAACAATAATAATAAAAATAATAATAAATAATGACAATAATAATGACAATAAAAAGGTTTTATTGAAGTTAAAACCAAAAAAAAATCAAGTTAAAAACATCTGCCATCTCAAAAAAGATGTCTCTTCAACATTAGCAACAGCAACTGAAAAGTGAACAGAACAAAGATGAAACATGAAGAAGAAAAAACTTTTAAGAACAATTTCTTTTTTTTCGTTCTTCACTTGTCGCTCGCTTTCTGCGGTCCTTGCGTCTCATTTTTAAACAAATTTTAAGTGGCTGTCACTTTAAATTATGTGATTATGTGACTTTTTGGTAGTGTGCGCGTGTGTATGTGCGCGCCATTTGTTTTACTATTTAATTTCTGTTCATATTCAATTATATAGTTGCCAATAAATTTTAACGACTAAACAACTTGACAAAACAATTTGCAATCGCCCAAAAATAATTTTGATTTCAAATTAATTTTTTATTTGTTATATTATTTAGTTCTGATTAAAATTACCTTCATCATCATTATTACTTTTTTATTATTTTATTTTGGTTTTATTTTGATTTGCTTTGATGTTTTCTGATAATAAAATAGTTCACATTATTATTATTATTATTATTATTATTATTATTATTATTATTATTATTATTAGTAGTAGTAGTAGTAGTAGTAGTAGTAATAGAAGTAGTAGCAGTAGTGCCTATTAGCAGTAGTGGCGGTAGTAATTGTGGTAGTGGTGGTAGTGATTTTGGCGGAGTTCGTACTGAGCTGCTCTGGTAATGCAGAGGTTTTTTTTTACATACAGTTCACCAGTTAAACTTTTTGAATAAAAATTGTGTCGACACCGGCTGCCAGCACCATCAAATGGTTTGGTGGGTCGTAAACTTCCGTTATAAAATATTAATGCGCCCCATAAGCAGACATTTATATTTGTCCTTCAATTTAATGGACCACTTATGAATTCATAACTGTTTGCATACTTTCAAACAACCATATAATTGATCATTTACGAGAGATACATTACTTAGAGCTCTTGAGCGTGATCAGTGCTTAGTCTTTCAAACAAAATTTAAATTGCTTTTGAACCTAGCGATGGAGAGGTGGGGGAACGTGTGGATTGGATCACATTCCATCCTTCCAATCCATCCAATGTTCAATCCACAATGATCAAATAGGGAAAAATAAATTAACCCAAAGTGCACTTTCGTACTGAACTGAACGTGTACCACCATGCTGAACGTGACGAACTTCTGCTAGCCGCATAATCTTCTGACGATCATCCTCCAAGCCACCAGACCATTAACTGTGGGACAACACGTTCGGAAAATAATTTTTTGTTGCTTTATTTATTAATTTTTTATCTTTAACAATTTTAAATAATCACATTAAGCGTACTATGATAAAACGCCACAACAAGGAAAAATATAACCTCAACCACCAAAATGAACGAGGATCATTTGTCGTTGCAGTTTAGTGCCGACAGCAGATGTTATGTCACAGCATCTCCTCTCAACAAATTTTTCACTAGAGTTCATGTCAGTTGTCACATGAAAATGTTCGTTCATGCTGGTTTATTTTTAGCAACAGTCTGCCTAATAAAAAACATCCCTACTACAAACCCATCCTAACAAAGAGTTTAATTGACAACTTGTCTTATGATTAATGGCTGATGTTGACTGTGCTGCTAACCTATAAATTGCTACATTTTTTTACAACTGACATCGACGCAAAAAATTTCATTTTTAACGTTTTTAACGTTAAAATATCATTATAAAATTTAGTTCACTTGAAAACTTCAACAGAAAATTAACAGAAAACAGCTTGCCGCACGATGTTATGTAACTAAAAAGACGTCAAATCAGGATGCAGGCTTGTTTCATTTTCACTAAAAAATCAAGTTTGCCATCTTGTTACAAAAAATTGACCATCAACCACTATTTAATCTCTTATTAATAAAATTAATTATATGTTTGTTTGAAAGTATGCAAACAGTTATGAATTCATAAGTGGTCCATTAAGTTGAAACGACATATGTAGTTGTCTGATGCATCGGTGCATTAATATTTAACAATGGGAGTTACGACCCATCAACCACTATTTAACAGTAATCAAATAAAGAAATGGCACTTATGCTGCAGTGACTGGGTTTGACTGCAAGGTATCTCCGCCTCTCACATACACTGTGTGTGGTGAGTTGATTCACGTGTGCTTACTACATACAATGTGTGTATGTTGTAGAAACCTATGGAAATTATACAAATAAATGCACACAAAATTGCCGCAAAATTGCCAAGAGCACCACTGCCATCATCATCATCATCATCATCATCACCATCATCATCACCATCGTAGTTGTCTCATCTCTCTGGTTTTATTTTAATTTTACTGCTATTTCATTGTTCACCATGGTGAGAAGTTTGGGCTGTTCATCATTTTTAGTATATTTTAATTGATATTATTTAAAAACAACAAAAAAACAGTAATAACAATAATAATAATATTTTTATTATTATTAATATTTTCTAACCGTCTTGTAGTTTAATATTTTTTTCAAGCGGATTTCGTTTGATTCGACCGCAGTTAAAAACAGTCGCACAACAAAAACAACAACAATAAAAAAATTATTATTATTATCATTATTATTATTATTTGATGCTTACCAATAGTAAAATAACATTAATAACAGTAAGTAGTAGACATATTATCTTGTGTGAATGCTGATAATGATTATAATAATAATAATTATTATCATTACTATTATTATTCGTATTATTTTATGTTTACAAATAGTTAAATAACAAACAGTAGAGTAGGAAATATATCATCATAATGATGATGATGATAATAATAATACCATATCATCATCATTATTTAATTAAAAACAACAAATAATAATAACAATAAAAATCATTCTAGTAAAAAATCCTTTGAAATTTAAACATTACTACCAGCTTCCTCCAATAACACAACAACAACAACAACAACAACAACAACAACAACAACAACAACAACAACAACAACAACAACAACAACAACAACATGTTTATGTTAAAACAGTAATAATAATAAAAATAGTAATAATAATAAAAATAGTAATAATAATAAAAATAGTAATAATAATAAAAATAGTAATAATATAAAAAATAGTAATAACAATAAAAATAGTAATAATAAAAATAGTAATAATAATAAAATTTAATTAAAGAAGACAACCAAACAGAAAACTTTGTTTTGTCTCGTCTGACGAACAACACGCAACCAACCAACTACCTTTTAATGGCA
Organism: Helobdella robusta; assembly: GCF_000326865.2. Lineage (NCBI taxonomy): Eukaryota > Metazoa > Annelida > Clitellata > Rhynchobdellida > Glossiphoniidae > Helobdella > Helobdella robusta. The sequence continues at coordinate 457,805 of NW_008705371.1, read as the reverse complement.
CTGGTTTAAAAAAAAATATTTTTTTATCTTACTTGCTGCCTCTCAGAAGGTGGATTGGTTTTGATTTTAAAAAATTAGGTTGAATAAGTTTCTGCAATCTAGCCTCAGACATTTTGAAGATCTTCTTATACCGGCTGATTTTTTTAAAAATATTCATCTAGGATTCGTTTAATTTGTTACTTTCCGTGCAAAATCTTCGCGTTTATGTCATTTTCATCCACATATTACTTCTGTACGTCAACAACGGATTAAGACAACGTTGACGGGACGGGAAGACCAAATGGTTGAAAATTGACGTACGCTGGGGCCAAAAACTGCCAAAATTGTTTTTCTTGCGGCCAAAATTTGGCTGGCGATCCTTTTTTTGCTTGCCACGCACATTTTTTGGATAATTTTCTACTGAAAACGAGGTTTTCGTGTGAAAGAATGAGTTTTATTGAGTTTTAATCAGAATACTGTTCACAATGAAGGGGTCATGGCTCCCTCTAAGTCCGCCACTGCACGTTATATCAAGTTCTGTGGTGCAGTACGTGGGTTCGACTGCAAGGAGATTCCTTGTGCACAATGTGTACGTGTAATGCCATGAGTCTCAGTTGTGATGTTGTCATGTTGATATTTTTGAGTAACGCATAAAAAATTAAAACAAGACATTGTTGTTTTTATTATTATTATATATTATATTTTATTATATTGTTATTATAACATTATTCCCAATCATCATCATGATCATCACCTACCTTGCTATAGTAATTGTTAGAATATATCCAACCATGCTAGCCTTACTTTTTCAACACAAGAAAACTTGTATTTTTTGTTTTTATTTATGGAGGGTTTTTTAAATATATTAATTTCACAATTAAGCAAATTATGTTAATTTAGTTAATTATATTAATTAGGTTAATTATATGATATTATCATAACTTCAAACGATGATGTTGAAATCTTCAAATCATCCTTCTAATAGAATTCTCTCATCATCACCATCATTAGTTTAATACCATAATCGTCATTATCATATGGTGATCCATCATCATCACAATTATCATCCAAATCATAATCATCATCATCATCCCAATCATCATCATTATTATTCCAACCATCATCATCATCCCAATCATCATCATCATCATCCCAATCATCATCATCATCATCCCAATCATCATCATCCCAATCATCATCATCATTATTTCAATCATCATCATCATCCCAATCATCATCATCATCATCCCAATCATCATCATTCCAATCATCATCATCATTATTTCAATCATCATCATCATTCCAATCATCATCATTCCAATCATCATCATCATCATTCCAATCATCATCATCATCATCATTTCAATCATCATCATCATCATCATCATCATTCCAATCATCATCATCATCATTCCAATCATCATCATCATCATCCCAATCATCATCATCATCATCCCAATCATCATCATTCCAATCATCATCATCATTATTTCAATCATCATCATCATTCCAATCATCATCATTCCAATCATCATCATCATCATTCCAATCATCATCATCATCATCATTTCAATCATCATCATCATTCCAATCATCATCATTCCAATCATCATCATCATCATTCCAATCATCATCATCATCATCATTTCAATCATCATCATCATTCCAATCATCATCATTCCAATCATCATCATCATCATCATTTCAATCATCATCATCATTCCAATCATCATCATTCCAATCATCATCATTCCAATCATCATCATCATTATTTCAATCCTCATCATCATCATCATCATCATTCCAATCATCATCATCCCAATCATCATCATCATTATTTCAATCCTCATCATAATCACGATAATGATCAACATTACCGTTATCACCACTGCCATCATCGCCATCGTGTCATCATCACCGTTGTCATGTTCCTACTACGGTTTAACACGCACACGCATTGAAATTTTTGTGTGGAAGGCTTCTGTTTTCAATAATGATAATAAAACATGAAAAAAATAAAAATAAGGACATACAAAATATTATATATATATATATATATATATTATATATATTATATAACTCGATATATATATATATATTTATATATATATATATATACACAATTAGAAGTGACACACATTTTTAAAAGAAAAGAAGGATGAAAAAGTAAAGAAATAATTAGGAAGAAAGAGAGTGAGTGAGTGAGTGAATGAGTGAGTGAGTGTGTGTGTGTGTGAGTGAGTGAGTGGGTGGGTGGGTGAGTGAGTGAGAGAGTGAGTGAAAGAGTGAGTGAGTGAGTGAGTGAGTGAGTGAGTGAGTTAGTGAGTGAGAGGGGGATAGTGAGACAGAGAGAGGGAAGAAATGTGGAAGGGTAAAATGTTGTTACGTAACATTCCTACGACGTTCGACTTTTTTAAAAATGGCAACAAAAAACAAAAAATTAAAACCGAATCATAAATTTGTCTTCTTCTTCTTTTTCTTTTTCTTTCTAATTACTTCATCATCACCATCATCATCATTATCATCACCATCAACACCACCACGATCATCATCATCATTATCAACAACATCATCAATATCATCATCATCATCAATATCATCATCATCATCATCATCAACCTGATCATTTTTATCAATCAGCTTCTCTCTTCTCGATTTGTGAACTTTCATCAATACATAATTATCACTATCATCTCTTTTATCATCATCATCGTCGTCATCATCATCTTCATCATCATCATCACCGTCATCTTCGTCATCATCATTACCATCACCACCATCTAATTAAAGATGGGCGTGGGTATGCTTAATTATTAAACGTCCGTAATGGAAAAAAACTGCAGCAGACGTCACTTTGCATAGATGGGCAGATGGATGGGTTGCATGGATGGAGGAATGGATGGATAGATGGATGGATGGATGAAGGGAAGAATGGATAGATTGGATGAATGGACGGATGAATAGGTGGCATGGATGGAGAAATGGATGGAGAAATGGATGGAGAAATGGATAGAGAAATGGATAGATTGGATGGAGGGATGGAGGAATTGATATATTGGATGGAGGGATGGATGGATGGAGGAATGGAGGAATGGATGGATGAATGAAAGTCACAACACTGGTTTTGGAAATATAGAGACCTTTTGAAGTTATAAAATTGTTGCAGGTAGTAACGAGAGTCTCGAGGTTGACAGCGATATGTTTAATTAGCCCAACTCTTATGAACGTATATACAAGTTGAGAGAACACTGAAATCTCAAAGAGACATGCATTCGTTTTGTTAAATCAAATTTATAAAATGTATCGTGAATGAATTGATTGGTTGATTAGATGGTAATGAAAAAGTGTTAATTTTTTCGTACCCGATGGTGGTTATGATTACAATGATTATTAATTGACCAGATGGCTTAGAGGTAAAGTGTTTGTCTCTTCTATTGCATTGACTGGCTTCGAACGCAAGAAGATATCCTTCTATCGATCTTCCACGCGTACAATGAATGTGGTGTTATAGCGTGTGTGTGTACGTTGTGCGTTTTGTGGGAAGTTCATTTCATGGCGCTATGAATGTTGTTATCGTTGTACAGTGCATGATGTTGTTGTTGTTCACGATGTTGTTGTTGTTGGTGTTGTTGATGTTGATAGGGAAATGAAACAAAATGAAAATGCTGAAGTGGAAGATGATGATAACGACGACAATGATAACGAAGCCGATCATAATGATGATGACGACGACGATGAGGAGGAGGAGCTGTGGATTATATTTCAGCGGATAAAATAGCCCACATTTCAGAACATTCAGAAAGCGATGAGACTTTAGATTTATTACGTATTTCAACGCAATGCCATACCAAGCATTACAATACAATACAATACAACACAACACAGCACAATACCATACAAATCATTACAATACAATACAACTCAGTACAATACAACGAAACACAATACACTACACTACAACACAGTGCAATACAGCGCTATATACAAAGCCATGTAACGAATAACATTAAAATGCAATACAATACAACACATTTAGAATACCTTACATTTCAGCACAGTACTTAATAATTACAGTAGATCACATTCACATTTGTAGCAGAGTAAGTACAAAATGGAACCGCATGTACTATATAAAGTACAGTTCAGTGTACTGAAGAAAGCAATGCATGCATTCTACAGGCCTGACTTGAAAGTGGCTTGAAGATCTTGACATGCAATATAATAAAATAAATAAAATATAACAACAACTGCATCAACACTTAACTTCTTCACTTTCATCTTGCCTTAAGTATGTTTTTGTACGTAGGCTTGTATGTGTGGATGTGTGTGTGTGTGTGTGTGTGTGTATGAAAAATTAGCATTAGCTCCTACTTGGTTGAAATTAGCATTAGCTCCTACCTGGTTGCGCTATGAAATTATAGAAGTTAGCCATTAAAAAAAATTGAACGAAGACGTCAGCGATGCTGCTGCTGTTATGTTGATGATGAAAGCAAGGGCGGTGATAATGATGCTGGAGTTAATGATTTTAACGTTTAAACAGTTAAGGACCCCAAGGGTATTGATGGCGATGATGATGAAGATGATGAAGACGACGACGATGTTCGACAAGGATGATGAAAATGATGACGACAATGAAGATGATGTTGTTGGAGACGATGGTGGTGATGGAGATGTCGGTTTAGATTATTACAATCGTTGTTACGGTGCGATACAAATGATGCTACAAAGTCGGGAAACTTTTTTTTTGAAAATTTTATTTCAAAAATAATTCCAAAAAAATTATAAAAAAAATAAAATGAACAGCAAATTAAAGCATGGAAGATGAAACAATTGTCGATAGAACATCGCAAAAACTTGTAAAGGCAACATTCAAATGAACACGTTTCAGGGAGTTGCGTCAGACGTCAGCCACTGAACATGGGCTACTGAACAGTGAACGAGTTTCACGCATGTACTGGCGCTTGCAATAACATTCAAATCTATTCAAAATATATCAAGGAAAACATTTTCCTCTTTATTTAAATTTTATTTTACTTTTCAAAATTACACTGAACCAAACAACTTATTTATACACCAGTAGCACAGTAGGCCCTTCCTATATATATATATATATATATATATATATATATATGTATATATATATAATATTTGTGTGTGTGTGCGTGTGTATGTATGCATTTTTTAATGCGTGTTTAATTGAACGTTTGATTTTTGTAATCTACGGTACTCGTTTAAAAATGAACCAAAAAATAATAACAATAACATAAACAACAACAGTAATAATAATAATTACAGCGCCAAAGATAAATGTACACGCGTTTACATGTAATAATACGATACGCCTTTACATAATGCACGTACGTACGTATCAATACACACGCGTGGTAAAGCTCCAATCAATATATTGCAAATAAGTGAGCATGGTCGTATAGGTTCTATGTCAAAATAAAATTTTAAAATAATTAAAATACAAATTTTGCTGTTTAGACAAACAAACAAACAAACGCGCGAACAAACAAACAAACAAACAAACGAATAAACGAACGAACGAATATGATCACGTGAACAACGTATGACGTCAAAACGGCAATAACGAACAACTCGTCAGCTAAATGATAAGAACAGCGTTAGTAACAAGATCTCGTGATACAATTATCGTTAATGAAAACAAAAACGTTTCATTAAGAACTGGAGAGGAAGATTGCACTGTACATCTCAAACCCAGCGGCAATAACCGTTGCAAATGATTTGCTTCTCATTCTACACGTCTCACACAACATTATCTCAACTAACTCAACTACTGCTGCTGCTACGGTTCATTATTATAAGACTAGCATGCCCTCGTACTGATGAAGTAAAAAAAAAAAAAAATAATAATAACAATAATATTAATAAAAATACCATTTAATAATAACAATAATAATAATTATTATTGTTATTATTATAATAATATAATAAAAATGATAATAATTATCATTTTGCAACAAAAATAAAACAACAAAGGCAAATAAATGAGAAATTATACAAGTTGTAAAACATTTGCGACAAAATTACAATTATATATATATATATGTATTGTATATATATAAATAATTTTTAGTATATATAATTTCTCTCTCTCACACACACACACACACACACACACACACACACATATATATATATATATATTATTGATGAAAATGTTCCGCGTTAGCTTCCTGCTTATTTTTTGATATTTCCAAAGGTAGATTGTCGTCAAGTTTTTTGAGTTTAAAATTAAAATTTTTATTTATTTCAAGCGTGATAGAACAGAAAAGCTTTTTTGTCGTATCATGCTTGAAATGAATAAAAATTTTGGTTTTTAACTCAAGAAACTTGACAATAATTTAGGATCAACCGTTAGAAAAATCGAAAAATTAAACGGGAAGTTAACTAACGCGGAACATGCTGTGATTTTCATCAAAAACTGCTTTTCTAGCAGTCCTAAATATATAAATATTATTCTTTCGACACCCCAAATCAAATGACCGCTCCCATTTTCATCCAAACTCCCAACTTGAATTTTAATGCAGTACTGAACCAGCCAACCTCCAACCAACAGCTTCAATAATCGTCACAGCAACCACACACAAAAGTTGAAAACGTTCATAAGCGTGCAATCGAACCCCGACCCACTGACTCACAGACAACAACACGGATCACATACCAACGCACCTCCCACTACACTACCAATCTTGTGCACATGTGAAAAGCTGTTTATTTATTTATTTCAATTTAATAACCAAAAAGCTTTGGCCATAAAAATGTCAAAAAATGTGTTATGTTTAGATAACGCTGATACCGTTGAACTATACACAACATACCTGCATTTTACATCCACACACATACAAATATTGTACACACACACACACACACACACACACACACACACACACACACACACATTCATACATACATGCATATGATAAATTATTCAATTAGGCGAAAATATATAAACACAATTATATATACATATACATTCCATACATAATATTGCAACTAATTTATATACATATAATTGGCACTTATCTTGCATGTATATATGCACATAGACAGACAGACAGACAGACACACACACACGCACACACACACACATACATATAAATTTTTTTATGTAGACAAGTAGAGTAATAAAAAATGTTAAACAGAAAATTTAATCCAACATAACAAACATGAAAATACTTTAAAAAGTTATTCTGTTTTAAGGCACTTCTGTATTATATATATATATATATACATATATATATATATATATATATATATATACTTGAAACTTTGTTAGCATAGTTAACATATAATAAAAATAAAGAAAATAAGATTTATTGTATGTTTGTTTTATTGTCTTTATGTATGTAGATATATAGCTATATAGCTAGATAATGTGTGTGTGTGTATGTGTGTGTGTGTGTGTGTGTGTGTGTGTATGGTAGTGTGTGTGTGTGTGTGTGTGTGTGTGTGGTAGGGTGTCGAATGTATTGCTCTTTGGGTTAGAAGAGGAGAATGACAGCGAGTAACTCCTTGGTCTCCACACATTGAACTTTTTATAAAGTATCGATCGAAAGATAGATGGATGGATGGGTAGATACATAGATAGATACGTTCTTGTGTTAGTGTATGTACGTCTGAATGTGTGTGTTTGTGTGCGTGTGTGCTATTCATTGTACTCAAAAAATGTTGGTATCATTAATAAGCATGTAAGTTTGTGTGTGAGTTTTAATGTGTATGTGAGTGTGAATGTGTATGCTTATGTGTGTGTGTGTGTGTGTGTGTGTGTGTGTGTGTGTGTGTGTGTGTGGTGTGTGTGTATGCTAATGACAATGATATGTAAGCGTGTGTGTGTGTGTCAGAAGATATATGTGTGCATGTGTGTATTTGTATGTACTGATGAAATGATATGCGTTGTACTCTACTGAGTTGTACTCATCCATAAGCCAACGTCATATGTACACAAATTCATACAAAAATGCGGCAATAATAATAATAATAACAACAATAATAATAATGGTAATAATAACACTATCAATAATAATAATAAGAAGAAGAAGAAGAAGAATAAAATAACCGCAATAACAAGAAAATTGTCACAAATTATTAATACAATACGTTGGTCCATATTCTGAGGAAAATTTGATGGTCAAAATAAAATTAATAATAATAATAATGATAATAATAATAATAATAATGATAATAATAATAATAATAATGATAATGATTTTGATAATGACTATGATGACGATGATATTGTTGAAATTGAGGATAATGATGATGATGATGTTGATGATGATAGAAAATGTGACAATGATGATTGTGATGACGATAATATTGTGATTGTGAATATTGTATGTTGCTGTAATCACTAAATTATGATGACGACGACGATCATGATGATGATGATGGTCTTGATGATGAAAATGGGGGAATGACGTCACACACATATTAGATGCCTTTTTCCTTGTCTTATAGTTTTTTTGCCAGCATATTTCATTTTACAAGTTCTTAATTATTCGTAAATAAATAAGTTCAAACTTCAATATCATTATCATTAACATCGTTAACGTCATCATCGTCATCATCACCACCAGCATCGTCATCATCACCACCAGCATCGTCATCATCACCGTCGACATCATTCCTGAGATTTCAAAATAATAAATCTTACGATCAAACGAGCCTAATTTATGCAGCGCCAAATAAAATTAAACCAAACTTGCATAAACAATGAGAGCCAACATATACCCTCAAACACATACATACATACATACATACATACATACATACATACATACATACATACATACACACATACATACATACATACATACATACATACATACACACATACATACATACATACACACATACACACATACATACATACACACATACATACATACATACATACATACATACACACACACACACACACATACATACATACACGTGTACACAAATACCACTGTACTACTACTAAAAAGTACAAACGGGCGTACAACACAAATAAAAACACAGAAACATAAGCAGACTTGACGAATTAACATAGCGAACAAAGGAAGGAATCCAGTCTACTGGTCTCATTTCAGCGATTAAAATTCTATTAAAGAAGACCGTAAGTGGGCAAACATGCCTGCACGTCTAAATGAACATTCTCAGATTTCAAAATAATAATAATAATTATTATTATCACTACTATTATTATCACTATTATTGTAGTTTTATTATTAATATGATGATGATGATGATCATCATCATCATCATCATCATCATCATCATCATTATTATTGTTATTATTGTTATTATTATAATTATTAGTTATTCTCTATTATATAAACGAATGAATGAATGCTTATTGAAGCGTAGGAGCAAACAATCAAACAGCAGAGCAAACGCCACAAGAGGCCACACGCCGCATCAAAAATTCACACAAACACATCCACCGATCCACAGAGCGTTAAAATATGACCAAATGGATAGATACAGAATGGATAGATGTTGAATTAAACTTGTCATAAGATAGATAGACAGATAGACAGATAGATAGACAGACAGACAGACAGACAGATGAGTGGATAGACGGATGGTTAAACGAATGGGTGGAAAGATGGATGGATGGAAAAATAAATGGTTGGATGAATGAATGGATAGATTGATAGATAGATTGATGGATAGATGGATGGATAGATGGATGGATAACTGTGCGTAAAAGCTAATGGTTGACTGAAGTTGACTGATTTCAATACAGAGCGATGTAACATGAACTAAGGAATCAAATCATTGATTGAGGAGGTAAGCAGTTGAGTCAAAAACTGGATGAATAAATAAGGTGAATATAGTGGATGATCATTGAATAAATGGCCGAATCGATGTATAGGTCGTTCAGATACTCAGAAAAAGACACAAACGGATGAACTGGAACACGAAATGGATGGACGGATAGATTCAGAGGGATGCGGTCCCGCCAGACAATGAAAGAAGAAAATATCGAAGATCCTGTGTAAAATATGAACGGAAATTAACAACAACAAAAAATCATCAACTTTCAATAATTTTGAAAACCATTCAACCCACTGAAACGGGAATTTAACTGAAAAAGGTTATCAACTTTGGAACTTTGAAAATCACCTCCATCGTAAAAGTTTGGATTTGCCACGCCACGGATAACAAGATGGGTAGATATCAAAATGAATAAATATAAAAATGGATAGATGGCTAGATGGATATATAGACGGATGGATAGGCAGTCGTTACGCATACATCAACAACAACAAATGATATCTTGCATTAAAAAGAAGCACAGAACAATAAAAATTTTTATTGCCATTTACTTAACTTTATTTCTTTTATTTTTCTTTTTCTTTCTTGTAAAAAGTGAGCGAGATAAAACAATGGAAAAAAATTTCAACAACTCACAAAATTTAAACTTGACTCTCTTCTTTGTGGTTTTGCTTGTTAGTTAGATCGTTACTGCTGCTGCTGTTGCTCTACTCAGGCTATAAAACCGTTCGCAAAAAAACAATGATAACAAATTACAACAACAACAATGATAACATCAACAATAAAACAACAACAATGATAACATCAACAATAAAACAACAACAACATCAAATAAGGAAAACAACATGTACAAAACATGAACACTAAATAGAAACAGCAGCTGCACAGGAAACATCGCCACAACAAACAACAACAACAACATCACAAACAAAACAACAACATCATCATCATCACAACCGCAACGTCATTACACAACAACAACATCCTTACAAACGAATCAGCAACATCACCACAGATCAACAACAACAACAACAACAACATCACCCCACCATCAACATCATCATCACACAACAACATGAACATAAAGTTAGAACGACAGTATAAAACATCAACAAACCAACTCTTTTCAGTTTATTGAATCGTAAAATTTTTCGTTTGTTTTATTTTCAACGCAATTAAAACCTTTACAGTCTGCAGTATCATTATCAAAACCATCGATTCAAATGGCGTTATCGTCATCATCACCGTCCTCGTTATCATCATCATCTGCTTTCTTATAATTATCATCATCATTATTTTTATTCTTAACATCATGGTCACTATCATCAACATCATCACAATCGTCACCATCATGTCCTCATAATCATTCAAGTCATTACCATTATCATCCTCGTCATTGCAATCATCTTTGTATCGTTATCATCACAACCATCCTCCTTCTTCTCATCATCATCACCACTACAACCATCATCATCACCACCATCATCATCACCATCATTGGCAGTTTCAAAGGAAAGATTTATCTAAAAGAATTTCAAAAATTAGAAATAGAACAGACCGGACCGAAAGATAGACAGACAGACAGACAGACAAAGAGACCGAGAGACAGCAACAACAACAACGACAAACAAAGAACACAAACAGACCATCAGGATGGATAGGTATCAGATAGATATCGTACAAGTGTCCTAACAAAGTACCTTCCTCTACTGGTGTTCAGAAGCTGAACAGGTCAACATCTATCTTAACTGACTGCCATTTATACTCATTGTGTGTGTGTGTGAGAGAGAGAGAAAGTGTGTATGTGTGTGTGTGTGTGTGTGTGTTAGATGGAATTTTGAAATTTTATGGAAGTAATGACTATTTTGAAAATTTTTCCTCAAATAATATTTTTTAAAAATTACGAAATCGTAAAATTCGGTTTTAACATTTGTTTAATTATATTATTATTATTAGTTGTAGTAGAAGTAGCAGTAGCAGTAGTAGTAGTAGTAGTAGTAGTAGTAGTAGTAGTCGTAGTAGTAGTAGTAGTAGTAGTAGTAGTAGTAGAAGTTACAGTAGCAGTAGTAGTAGTAGTAGTAGAATTAGCAGTAGTAGTAGTAGTAGTAGTAGTAGTAGTAGTAGTAGTAGTAGTAGTAGTTGTTGTTGTTGTTTTAGTAGTAGTAGCAGTAGAAGTAGTAGTAGTAGTAATAGTAGTAGCAGCAGCAGTAGCAGTGTAGCAAGCAATGATAGTGGTAATAGTGTTAGAGAGATAAGAAGAACGAGTTTGGTTGAATTGTAATCTAATTGAGATGTTGGTCCAATCCATCACGGAGAGGTCGTCAGTCTTAATATTCAACACATCAGTCATTTAAATAAACACAAACATACACGTACACATATATACAAGTTACACATACACGTAAACACTTACACTTAAACCTATATACAAGTTACACATACACGAAGACTTGTGTGCAAGTCGTACAACAATGATGATCACTTGCCATTTGTAATACAATCAGACAAGCAAACGCTCAGACTAACTAACAAAAAAACAAACAAACATACAACATAAACATACATATAGTATTTTTACTTTAAACATTTTGCATATCGAGAACCAATCACAAACACAAACAGACTCTCAAAAATTGGAAATCTATAAATAAATGTAATAAAAAGTTGTTGAACATGAATCGCTAATTGATAAACATAAACAATTGTACATAACTTATCTAGCCAACATATAAACATCGAGACAATGTGTAAACATACAAAGGCACATACTTGAAAAGTTATACACGTATTTAAGCAATATCATAAACAAACATATATGTCCAAACAACGTAAACATGTAGGCAGACTCGCATATCTAAACATACAAACAAACAAACAATCATGCAAATAAATATACATACAGTAAAACATATATACACACAAATAAACAATCACATAAAGAAGAATAAAAACATGCAAACAAACATACAAACATGCAAACAAACATCAAACTTGCAAACAAACATACAAACAAACATACATACAAACATGCACATAGAGCTGTTTGAGAAACCTGACAATTGGTAATGTTACACTTGTTTTGTTAAACTTGACGGCACGGATGGTGATGACGATGATGAAAACGAAGATGGAGATGATAATGATGGCAATAATGAAGAAGAAAGTTGTGACGTAGTAGTGATGACGATGATGAAACTCATTGTGATGATGATGATGATAGTAGTAACGTATTGAGCTGCTGCTGATGATGATGATGATGTATCCTGCTGATGATTATGATGATCAAGGCAATGATGGAGGCAAAATTCCTGATAACGATGGTGATTAAAAATGATTAAACTGATAGCATGAGAATGACATGATGGTTACGTTAGCTTAGTAGTGAGACATTGTGTGGCTCAAACTGGCCTAGTTACACTGATGCGACTTTATTACATGCAATTTGAGTGTTTGATTTTTTGGGACAATTTGTAAAAAGTCAAGATGATGTTAGTAAGAAAATAACCATTAAGAGACGTAAGACACACACAGGCACACACACACACACACACACACACACACACACACACACACACACACACACACAAGAGATAAAAATGCAAACAAATAAACAATTATTATCTTTAACACAAGTGTAATTTTAACACGCACACGTACACGCAATATAACTACTATATATATGTATGTATATATATAGTATATATATATATATATTTATGCTATATATATATATAGTATATTTATACTATATATATATATATTTATACTATATATATATATATAGTATAAATATATGTACACAACTCACTCACACACATACACACACACACATACACAAACAAACGTATCAACCTCTGAGAAAAACACATGTTGTATATGCCAAACATGCCTTCACAAGCAATCTCAGATTACCACAGATCTTAGAAAAGGAGGCGAAGAAGTATGGAAGCAAACATGAGAACATGTAGAAGAACATGTAAATAGCTAAAGGGACATGTAAATAACCAGAGGCGCAAAATGATAGGCCAGTGAATAGAATGAAATAAAATGAAAAATGTTGAGATAGCTGACTGGAGATTGTCTTATCATGAAATCAACGCTACCTCGATTATCTTGCTTTTTCATGTGTGTGTGTGTGTGTGTTTGTTTATGTGTGTGTACGTGTGTGTGTGTGTTATGTAGTTATGTCTATTCGTTCGTATATAAACGTATGTGTGTTTGTATTTGTGTGTGTGTACGCAAATGTGTGTTTGTGTGTGTGTGTGTGTATGTGTGTGCGACTTGTTGCATATGAACACTACAAAGTAATGGATGAACTTGAACAATTTGAATGTTTCAAAAACTTTCTACTTGATGTGATAGATGGATGGACGAAATGATTGATGAAAGAATAGATGGATGGATGGATGGAAGGATGGATGAATGGAGGGAGGGAGGGATTGATGGATGGATTGATGGATGGATGGATGGATGGTAGGTGGGTGAAATAGTGGTTAGCTAAATGAATTATTACAAAGTAAATAAGTAAATAAATTGATAAATAAACAAATAAAAATATAAGTGGGCCATGTATATATATATATATATATATATATATATATATATATATATATATATATATATAGCTCATTCATACATTTTTTATTTGTATGAACGAACAAACGAACGAATGAATGAACGAACGAACGAATAATTGAGTGAACAAAAGATTAGTTTTTAAATGGATAAAAATAATAACCACTCATCCTCATCTTCGCGTACACAAGTGTTATCGTCATCCGCAACACATGTGCTAGCACACAGCTTCGTTGAACAAAAATATGTGATGATACCAATAGTACGGAGCCACAAAATCATATTGTAGATGAGCCCGATTGAATGTTAATGAAAGTTCAACCTCAACGCATCACATTTGGCAACAATTATATTAGTAACTGATCATTAAACGATAAATGATAAATGGCTATTTATTTAATATTCAAATTTTTTTTAGTTATTTACGAAGAGTTTTTGTGTTGTAAGTGTGATCTGGCAACCCACAATCAACCAGCCAACCATTTAGTCAGCCAGCCATCTAGCCAGCCAGCAGACAGACAAACACTTAATAAGTGAAGGAATCAGTTGATTCTCCTGCAGTAGTAGCCGAGTTGTTTGCATTTCTGGCAGAGGTGTTGGGGATGAACTTTCGCCTGGTCGGAAACGTCCAAGCCGTCTGGTTTCTCGAGAGGCCGCTGTTCAAAATTGAGATTGTCACTTTTCAATTTTGCAAAACGTCAATTTGCTAGTAGGAAAATATTTTTATTTCCTTACTAGTCAATTGAGGTTTATCAGTGGATGTTTGTGGCGATATATTTCACAAATTTATTTCAGTTCCATTCAATTAAGTTTTAATGTTATTCAGCCTATTATTCATTGAGCACCATCCAACAATTCTTATCGGTTTGATGATTCATTTTTTACAAGTGTAATTGAAGATTCCCAACAAGACTAAACATTGAAAAAAAAAACAATAACCTGTTTCTGCGGAAAGACATTGATGTGGCACTTGATGCACTCCTGCCCCATGTTGGCCCAACTGTTGCCACTCATCCACTTCCTCTTGCACTTGGGGCACTTGTACTCTCCGAAGCATCTCTTCTTGCCCTGGTACGGAGTCAGGCCCTCACCTTTCGGGTGCGCCTTCAATCAACAAACAAAATATGCATGAACCATCAAATATGTGTATGAGCCAAAAAAATATATTATCTATACACTCCCACACGCACTTTTACACACAAACACGCATTTGTGTGTATGTGTGAGATGTGTGTGTGTGTGTGTGTGTGTGTGTGTGTACGTGTGAGAGTATTTGTAAACATGTAAAGCTATTTTATTGGGTGTTAAACAACATAGGCAATGAAGAGAAGACGAGTGCAAATGTTGTTACTTCAGTAAAAATGGAATAAATGTCGGACGTCAAACAAATATGACCAATTGACCATGCAGCAGTGAAATGGCCAGCAATAATTTAACCACATTAACTTCAGTGTTGCATGATTTATTTAGTATAAAAAGTATAAAAACTAAAAATAACATGAAAAGAAACAAAAAAGAAAATTTTCGTCCAACCACACTCCTCAGTGCTGCAATGGTACATGAGCGCACATGACAAATAAACAAAGTCACAGTTGTTCCTTTTTAACATATTAATTAATAACATCGAAAGCAAAAAACTTATTAGAAGAAATAGAAATGAGAAAAAAAGACCAAAGATGTAATCATACATTTCGGTTAGCTACAAAAATCTGTTAATAAACACAAAAAACCTAGTGCGTGCACACACACACATACACGCACGTGCACACACACAAACACACACACATATATATATACGTATATACATACACGCACATACACGCACATTTTGCAAATGAAACACATTTGTACTATATGTGTGTCTGCGATAAGCCTACCATTCGTTGAGTGTTTATGTGCAAATGTAATTGTGAGAGGAGGAAAAGAGATTGCACTAATTAGATGTGACACTTCATTAACCTAACCAGAAAAGATGAATATACAAACATTCCTCCTACCTGCGAATATTACATAAATCATAAATGCAGCCATGCCATACTAGATGATGTATGAATATTTGAAGATAAATAACAAAAATTATAACAATATAAAAAATTATTTATTAGGTAAAAGTAAATTTTTGAACACCACAGTCTTGTGTAAAAAAAATGGTTAAAAAATGAATGCATATTTCGCACATTATTTTCTCATATACAGAGATATTCAAACTATGAAACGAATTTGCGGAGGCCTTCAAATGAGTTATTATTTTTAAATGCGCCGATCGTCCGATTTTTGTTTTTAATATTTTTTCCATTTCCAAATTTGACTCGGCGATGGTTTTTTCAAAACTTTACTGCTGGCATCTGAATGAACTCTTGAATCAACCAGCAATGAGATGGGTTTCAGTTCCAAATCCTGGCTCAAGCAACGGAAAATATTCCGCCTCATCTATTTTATTTACAAACGTTTATGACATGCGTTTATGATTTATATATTAAATAACTATTTAGTCCCTAGTCTCACAGCCTGGTTTGTGATATCGAAGGTTCAATAAACTCATTGCCACTTATTTTCATTTGTTTTTCAGTTTAATTTTCATCTCTGTTTTTTATTCGTGATTTGTTTATTTGCTTGTTCATCCACGCGTTCGTTCCATCACTCACCCGCTTATTTTTCGTTCCATAGTTCATTTTATAATTTTTTTAGCACTTAATTACTTGCCATCATATAATTTTTACCTGGCTGGCAACATGCTGGTTGGTGGTGCTGTGCACTGTCTGGCTGAATGAAGTTTCTTCTCGTCGTTTTATTAATGGTGCTATATTATTTTTATTTTCATTACCCTGTCATTTTTTGTTGTAACTATAGAAAAAACCAAAGTAGTAAGTGCGATATTTGTGTAAGTGGACTCAGGGAGAACCAGCCCTACTAGACCATGGAAGAAAGAATCTGCAATGTGTTGTAACATATTTTCAAGTCTTCATATAGCATTTCCTACATTAAGCAATGACAATGAGGTATTTAAGGGATGATAACTAATATCTTGACATACCTGTACTATTTTTGTCTTAAGTCAAACTAATCAAAAATTAGAAATTAGCAACAAAGAGAAAGGAGTCAACTTTAGAAAATTATCTCTCCATCGTATAATTCTGGGTCCGCCACTGGGTATTTGCAGTAGTGAGCGGTGGTGATGGTAGTAGTAATAGTAGCAGTAGTAGCAGCAGCAGTAGTAGTAGTAGTAGTCGTAGCAGTAGTATTAGCAGTAGCAGCAAAAGTGTAGATGGAAGCAAAAATTGAAGATTAAAAATTGTGTAATTTGTACTCGATGCGGTAATAACACCAGCAGTGAAATTTTTCCGATGCTTACCAACATGTAGCACAATTACTTGCCCACTACCGATGCATCATCACTTCAATCCCACTAGATGTCCGTGCACAACATGCCTCTCCAGGTCTGTCTCAATAATTTATTTTTCAACAATTCTTCTCCATCCCATTCTGAACGGTTTTTGTCCATCTTTCTCAAAGATCAAACCAGAGCTGGAAACTTCAAAACCAGGTTCGGCTAGAGACATCTGACCTCGCCGACACTTCAAAAGCTGCACAACCTGACGTTGCATGGTTTAAAAAAAACTGCTTCAACCCCATCCAACATCTTGAAACGAATTTTCTTATTTGATTATTCATTTTGATGATTTGTCATATTTCTGTCGGTTACCCTGACACCTTTCCAAAGGTAGCACCCCAGAATCTCTTGTTTAAATGGCATCTTATCAGGTGCACGTGAGCGTGTGTAAATAGTCTTTCCGGTCATTAAGCAGAAAAGAACAAATTCGGATGGGATTGATATTGCTTAGGAATTGGCATTTTTACTCGTCGTTGTCGCCATTGTTGGGTAACTTACATTTGCATCAACAACATCAACAACAACTATAACATCATTATCAGGAGCAACAACAACAACATCAACAACAACAACATCCACTTTAGCAGCATCAACATCAGCAGCAGCAACAATAACACTAACAACATCAACATCATCAGCAGCAACAACAACAACAAACAAAAACAACATCATCAACCGCCAACTGTACAACTTTCATCATTATTATCATTTCCCAACAACTTCATGAAAACAACATTCAGTCAGAGAATGCAGCGGAATGGATGGAAATAATTAGTTATAACGGTGGGGGGAGGAATTCAACAACAAATCTTATTAATTAAACATTTCAATTTATTTATTCATTCATTAAAATTCTCTCTTCAAATGTATTTCAGAAGCACCGACAACTACGGATCACACACATTGCGTCTGGCAGGCCGGAATCTCTTCGCAATCGAATCTAGCCACTGCAAAAGTAGTGCCAGGCACTCTACCGCTACACCATCGCGACATACATGATAAAATATAAATAATACAAGCAACACAATCACCAAACAACAACAGTAGAAATAATAGTAGTAGTAGTAGTAATAACATTAATAACAGTAATAAAAATGACAACAACAGCAATAATAATAATTAATAATAATGTTAATTAAAAATATAAATAGTTATATAAATATTTATTATTATAATTAAGTAAGAGTAGTAGTAGTAGTAGTAACAGCAGTTGTAATATTTGTTCAGGTAGAAAAAATAGAAACCTGTAAGACATGTGTTTGGTGCTTATGTTAAATGAAATCATCATGTCTGTGTGACTGTGCGTGCGTGCGTGTGTGTCTGTGTGCACGTGTATGTATGTGTGAAAGATGCTTTTTTTTGATATAAAGAAGCGTTTTTTTCATTCCAATTCTATTTTCCCTTTCTCTTTTTCTATCTTCCAGTCTGTTTGTCTGTCTGTCCGTCCCTTCGTCTCTTTCTCTCCTCTCTCTCTCTTCTCTCTTTCTTTCTCTTCTCTCTTTCTTTCTCTACATACACACACACACACACACACACACACACACACACACACACACACACACACACACACACACACACACATACACACAAACACACACACACGCGCGCGGTAAAAAACATATAAACACATACACAATTACACAGGTATACATATATATATATATATATATATATATATATATATATATATATATATATATATATGCAATTTTTATGTTAACATAATAATAACCTGTTTAAAAATATGATGGATTAGCTGAATGGAATGGAAACATTTGTAAGAAAGATGCATTGTATGTTTTTGTATGTGTTTGTTTGTTTGTATGTTTGTTTGTCTTTGCGTGTTTGTTTGTGTCTGTGTATAATTGAATAACTAGGCGTTCGTTTGCAACTGTGTGTGTCTGTGTGTGTGCGTGTGTGTCTGTGTGAGTGTGTGTGTGTGTCTGTCTGTGTGTAAATGTATATATAGACCAAAGTGATTTGTTTGTGTGG
>NW_008705371.1:387516-437767 GCF_000326865.2 Helobdella robusta | reverse complement strand
TTCATTCATCCATCCATTCATTCATCCATCCATTCATCCATTCATTCATTCATTCATCCATGGATTCATCCATCCATTCATTCATTTAATCATTCATTCATTCATCCATCCATTCATTCATCCATCCATTCATTCATCCATCCATTCATCCATTCATTCATTCATTCATCCATTCATCCATTCATTCATTCATTCATTCATTCATTCATTCATCCATCCATTCATTCATTCATCCATCCATCCATCCATCCATTCATCCATTCATTCATTCATTCATTCATTCATTCATTCATTCATTCATTCATTCATCCATTCATTCATCCATCCATTCATTCATTTAATCATCCATTCATTCATTCATTCATCCATTCATTCATTCATTCATTCATCCATCCATTCATCCATTCATTCATTCATCCATCCATTCATCCATCCATTCATTCATCCATCCATTCATTCATTTAATCATTCATTCATTCATCCATCCATTCATTCATCCATCCATTCATCCATTCATTCATTCATTCATCCATTCATTCATCCATCCATTCATTCATTTAATCATTCATTCATTCATCCATCCATTCATTCATCCATCCATTCATTCATCCATTCATTCATTCATTCATTCATTCACTTATAATTCTTTACTTTTCATATTCCTCATCCTTTAAAATAGTGAATGTTCGCCTGCATATACTTACGATATCAATACTTTAAAACGGAGAAACATAACCCAACCAACATGCAACACGGTTAGACGTAGTTTTAGCTGTCTGTCTGTAGGTCTGTCTGTCTGTCTGTCTGTTCGTGTGTGTGTCTGACAGGCTGTCTGTCTGTTTAACTTTACGTAATTTGGTGTAGCTTTCGAACAAAGGAAATACTTTTTTTCGATGCACCTGTTTGCGTGTGTTTGTATGATCTGCAGTTTGTATGAATGAACAACATGTTTGTGATTGGTGTTCGTACGCGTTGTCGGCTGCTGGTTTGCGTGTGTTTGTGTGTGTGTGTGCGTGTGTGTGTGTGGTGTCTGTTGATGAGTGTACATTATTTTGTTTCGATTTTTATTTAAAAGTTTTTTGTTTTCTTCTACAAAGTAAATTTATCACGTTTATCTGGTTGGCTGTGCTGTTTGTTTTTATTTCTAAATTTGTATTGTTGCGAATATGGCTATTAATTGTATGGACTCAAAGACACACAACACACACACATACACACACATACACACACACACGCAAGATGTTTATAATAAGTTTACGTAAGATATACAAATATATGAACGACGTCTTTGCATGTTTTCATGATAAACTGATTAAATTCATTTTATATCTTATCGGATAATTTTCTGTGTTGCTTTTTTTTAAACATTTTATCTTACGAAAATTATGGAATAAAATGGAAACAAAGAAGAGCACATTAAAAATAATCAAGCATCCAATCAACTAATTAACCAACCTACAAATCAACCATTACACCTTGACTAGCCATCCAACCATCCAGCCAACCAACCAATCAGCCAACCAATCAGTCAACCGGCCAGCCAACCAACCAATAAACCAGCCAACCAACCAGCCATCGAACCAATCAGTCATCAAACCAACCATCCATCCAACCAACCAACTCATGATAAATCACATTCACATCATGCCATCGATTTGCGCCTGCTCCATAAGGTTAATATGCCGAGTTTGATTGCGAAATGTTTTAGCAATAATTGTAATAAAAATAATAATAATAAATAAAATAATAATAACAATAAGAAGAAGAAGAAAGAAGAAGAAGAAGAAGAAGACGAAGAAGTAGGAAGAAGAGAGAAAACCCAATAATAGATAACAAAAATATTAAGGAATATTATAAAATAACAATATTCAAAATAAAATTAGAAAAGTTCCATAAGCAAAAATAGCGAGGATAATTGCAAGTAGGTCCAGTGATAATAGTGTTATATTGATTAGTAATATTTTAATATGCGATGTCATTTGGGATCATCATCATCGTCGTCGTCATCATCATCCCCACGTTATTTTAAAGATTCTAATTTTTTCAAAGTACACCAAAGCGATTACTTGATCAATTTTTTATTACGTCCTCATGACGTCATCATGTTTCAACCAACATCATCATCATCATCATCATCGTAATCATCATCATCATCATCGTAATACAATCATCATCATCATCATCATCATCATCGTAATACAATCATCATCATCATCGTAATACAATCATCATCATCATCATCTTAACACAATCATCATCATCATCACCTGGGGACAATCTTTGATAAAGTGACCTTTCTGAAAACACAGATGACATAAATAGGTACTTGGAAGCTTTTTGTTGTTGTTGTTGTTGTTGTTATTACTGTCATTGTTGTTGTTGTTGTTGTTGTTGTTGTTATTGTTGTTTTGGTAATCTGTGGTGTTGTATGCATTCAATAGATTTCTTATGCTGTCTTTACTGAAGATTCCACTGTTGATGTTGTTGACGTTGTTGTTGTTGATGTCAGAAACATTTTTCATTAAAGATTTTTCTGCCAGCAAGTAGCGGCAGAAAGAAGATGGCGATGAGGGTGGTGATGAAGATGATGATGGTTCTTGGTTCGATGATGACGACGATGATGTTGTTGTTGTTGTTGCTGCTGCTGAGATGAGCTGCGAGAAATGTTTGTTAAATAAAATTACATCGCACATAACCGCAACAACAACAACAACAATAACAATACAACAACAAATACGTCACTATCAACGACATCATCATCATCAACAACAACATCATTGTTATATAAATAAACACCAATGTTATCGTTATTATTATTATTATTATTATTATTATTATAATTATTATTACCATCGTTACCTTAACACTGAAAATTGAAAAGTTGAAGAATATGAATATGCAGAAGGTAAAGTTGATTGGCACCTAATTATAACTAAACAGGGGTTAGTCAGTTGAAGAGTTGAAAGATGGATGGGAGGATGAACGAATATATAGATATACGAATGAAGGAATGAATGAATAAATGAATGGATGGATAAATGAATGAACGAATGAATGAATGAACGAATGAATGAATGAAAGAATCAACAAACAAACGAACAAACAAACGAATAAATGAATTATTAAATGAATATATAAACAGATGGATAGATGAATGATCGATGGATGGATGAAGAGATAGTTGGATGATTGGAGGTTAGACTTATAAATAAAGGAATAAATTAGATCGAACAAATAAAGTGGATTTCCATTTTTATGAACCGACTTAAAAAATCAAAAGTTGAATTTAAATGGATTAAATAGCGAAAAAAATTTGCGTGGAAATGTTTGATCGGCAGATTGAACGAGCATGCAGATGAATATATGAATTATGAATTATATTATTAACATTATGAATGAATGAATGACTGAATGAATGAATGAATAAATGAATGAATGAATGGATGGATGGATGAATGAATGAATGAATGACTGAATGAATGGATGGATGGATGGATGAATGAATGAATGAATGAATGAATGAATGAATGAATGAATGAATGAATAAATGAATGAACGAATGAATGATTGATGGATAAACGAACGTGTAAATGAGTAAAAATTTAAAAAATAATGTCGGTATGTTAATACAAATAAATAAGCAAATGAATGAATGATGATGAAAAAATGTTTCAAATAATTCAAAGTAAATGAATGATTGATTGAATAAACAAATAAGTAAATAAATGAATTATAATGAATGAATTAATGAAAGAATGAACGAGCGATCGAATGAATGAATAAATGAGTGAATGAATGAATGAAAGGGCAGATATAAGATATTGAGAGACAAAACTAAACATGTGCTTCTGATAAAATTTAATTCTTCAGCCATTTATTCCCCAAATTAAATCTCTAAAGTTAATCTGGGCTTGTGTGTTGTGCAGGCAGCTTACTACAGATTAATCATACAACTTATGTTACCACTACTACTACTACTACTACTACTACTGCTACTACTACTACAACTTCAATTACTATTACTACTACTACTACTATTCCTGCTACTAATACTACTACTACTACTACAATTTCAATTACTACTGCTACTACTTCTACAACTACTACAACTTCAATTACTATTACTACTACTACTACTACTACTACTACTACTACTACTACTACTACTACTACTACTACTACTTCCATTTAACTTCAAACGTTTTAAATAAACATACCAATTTAATGTAATGTAAGACTGAAAACTATTCTAATAATATTAAAAAATTATACACTGATATTAAAAATAACAAAAATACCGCCACCTCCCACCACCAATAATAATAATAAAAAGAAGAAGAAGAAAAAGAAGAAGAAGAAGTAGAGGAAGAGGAAAAAAATGCAACAATGAAGTATAAAAAATACAATAAGCCAAAATTTCTTAAAAAATTGAACCCTAAACCACAAAGTTTTGGTAAGCCCTACACTACTGAAAGTCGTAATGGCGATAAACTGCAATAGCAATAACAGCATTAGCAGCTGCAACAACAATAGCAGCAGCAGAAGCAGCCACAGTAGCAGCATTAGTAATATAAGTAATACTAAATACCAACGTTTTTAATGTATCAATATTTCATTGGTACTGTTGTGTAAATTGTTTTACAAACATATTATAGATGGTATCAATATCTTTGATTGTGACAATGTGGCTGATGATTGATGTGACTTACATTAAGTTGTCTGAGCAAATTCTGAATGGCAAACAGATCATAATTTTTATTATTGTTGTTGTCAAAGTTGGCGTTTATGTTGCTGGTGTTGTTGTTGTTGTGGTTGTACAAGTCATTTTTGCCATTAACGTGGTTGTAGATTTTATAGAATCTGTCATTGATGTTGCATTTGATGTCACTGCCATTCAATCCCGTTTTATAAACGTTCTCTATAATGTTAGGAAAATTATTGTTGATGTTGTTGTTGATGTTGTTATTGATGTTGATGTTGTTGTTGTTGTTGTTGATGTTAAGGCAAGTTTCAGGCGAATCAATAGAAGATAGAGGTGACGATTCATTAGAATTCAAATGTCTCAATGATCTGACGTTGCTGATGTTGCTGTTGATGTCACCAAAATTATTGATGTTATTGCTGAAGATGATGTTATTGTTGATGTCGTTGATGCTGCTGTTGTTGTTGTTGATGATGTGATTTTGCTGCTGGTACAACAAAGTTTCTAGAATCTGTGTGGCGATTAATGATGGTAGATAGTGCCACTCTGAAGTGCCATGCAATAATTGGAGGATGTTTGTGATGAAAAGATGATGACGAATGATGATGTTGATTATCACAACAACGATGATGATGATGATGATGACGATGACGGTTGTGATTGCGTGTTGACACAAAACAAATCAACTAATTTTTTATTCCATCATTATGATATAAAACACATCGTCATACTCTTCTTCGAAAAAGAAACACACACACACACACACACAAGTACGTACATACACACATATACATATATACATGCATGCATGCATGCATAAGTACATACATACATACAAACAAACATACATATACATACATATGCATGTATGAACGTACATACATACACACACATATACGTACATACATGCATACATACATACATACACATACACATACACTCATACACACACAAACGCACAAACACACACACATACCTACATACATACATTCTACTAGATAGATTATATCTTAGTTTTGGTATTGGTGGTTTGGTCCTGGAATGGTTTAAATTTTATTTGAATGGTGGAACTCAACAGGTACTGATTGGAGGTATGAAGTCTGATGTCAATCAGGGTTATCTTCGGGATGCCTCATGGATCTGTTCTTGACCTACTACTGTTTTTGTTTTGCACGTCCGTCAGAGATGTTTAATGTTATCGAATCATTAAGGTTCTCATGTACCGACAATGCCGATGTTATTCATATAATAGTTAAAACTACAACTGATTCGTTTCAAATGGATATGGATAAATTTGTAGAATGTTTGACGGCCGTTGATTTAGGGATGTCGCAGAATGGTTTAAAACTGAATCAAAATACAACAAAGCATGGCAGCAATTGGCAGGATTGGAGATAAACTCAATTGCAGTGAACAGTGGAGGAATTTTGTTTTGTAACAATGCAACTAACTTGGGTGTTGTGTTTCATTCAAACCTAACATTTAACTTACGTTTTAGCTCATTCTTTATTTATATTTATTTATTTAAGTACCATATCAGGATGTTGTCAAGAGATTGCATGCATCAGATCAGAAGAATTAATCAAATTCGTGGATCCTTTAACGTTTCAATACTTCAGACTTTGGTTCAATTCTTTGTCCACTCGAGAATTGGCTACTGCAGTAGTTTACGTTGTGGTTTGCCTGACAAATCCATCAGTATCTTCCAGTCAATACAAAAATCGTGCGGCAAAGGTTGTGGTTTGTGGTCTGTGGAATGATCATGTGACGCCTATACTACAGTCGATAAAAGGATAATGTACAAAATTGCATTTTTGATGTATAAAACGCTTAATGGTAGTGCTCCAGTGTATCTGGAGCACTAACCATTGGACAAGTAATTATCGACCAATATATCTACTTTCTCCACTTTCCAAAGTACTAGAAAAAATAATTTTTGTCAGAGTCACCTCATTTCTGTCCATAAATAAATTATTAAATGATAATCAATATGGCTACAGAGCACAGCATTCAACTGAGCAAGCTGTGCTGCAATTAGCACAAAATGTTATGAATAATCTTAACGAAAAGATACTAACTGTAGGTGTATTCATAGACCTCTCAAAGGCCTTTGACGTCATCAACCACGATATACTGATTAAAAAATTAAATTCACATGGAATAAAAGGAAAAGTAAGTGCATGGTTCAAAAGTTATTTAGAGAACAGAGACCAGTATGTGGCAATAAAAAGTCACTCCTCAACAAAACTTAACGTAAGATCAGGCGTGCCACAAGGATCAATTTTAGGTCCTCTTCTATTCATAATCTTCATGAACGATTTTCAACATGCAACTGATGCAAATCACCTTCTATATGCAGATGACACTAACATCTTCTTCCCAACTAAAGACCCATTGAAAGAAGTAGAATACATCAATAACAGTCTTCAAAATATATCAACCTGGTTTATCAAAAATAAATTAATAGTAAATTATTCTAAATGTAATTACATTATTTTTGGTCCGAAAATTTTAACAAATATTATACCTAACCTAGACATAAAAATGAACAATATTTCTATTCCTCGCTCAACCAGCACAAAATTCCTTGGAGTAACAATCAAGGACAATCTTTCTTGGGATATTCACATAGATACTATGTCTAAAAGAATATGCAAAACCCTAGGAGTTATAAGCAAAATTAAAAATAAATTAAATAAACCTACTCTAATTGACCTGTATTATTCGTTAATCTTTCCTCACCTCATGTACTGCAACGTAATTTGGGGAAACATTCCTGACATTCATCTAAAACAGTTAACAAAATGCCAAAACCGATTCATCAGAATATTTAAAAATCTTCATCCTCATTGTCACACAAGTGAATATTATCTCGAGATGAAAATACTCAACATCAAAAACTTGTTCATCTACCACGTTGCAACATTCATTTTTAGATTTCTACGTCAGCAATTGCCGGCATTTTTTAGAAACTTTTTCACTTTTGGAACTTCCATTCAAGCAAGAACTACACGCCACACGCCACTTTTCTATGCTCCACCAGCCAGAATTAAAGTACTCTGCATGAGTTTGAAACACACCGGCCCAGGAATATGGGAGACGATTCCACAAGAAATTAAAGATTGTAACACTTTGCATCTTTTTAAAAATAAACTGAAAAATTTTTTAATTACGAAAAGTTCTGTTTTTCAAGGATAATAATGTATATGTATATATATGTATATAAGTGTGTACATATTTCATTAACATTGATACATTTTCTCCTATTGACAATTTTATTTTATCATTGAGAAGCTGTTTTGAGCTGCACGGTGGCCGAGCCCACAAGAATTAATTTTCTTTTTTTGGTCTCCGAATCATTCATGCTTTTGTTTTGTTTGATTGAATAAAAGTGATTTGATTTTGATTTTTGATTTTGATACATACATACATACATACATACATACATACATACATACATACATACATACATACATACACACACACACACACACATACATACATACATATGAAGACGCTTACATACAAGTCTGCGAGTAAAAACAGTAGCAGACATGCATGGAAACATGCATTCAAGCATCAAACTTGCACTGCAAACACGAACGGAGTCAGAGAGGTAGGCACCTACCTTCTCATCATCATCTTTTCAGTTATGTTATTATCTTAGAAGTCTTTGATGGAACGTTCAACTTCGAACACTCGTCAACAAAAACTATCCGTCTCAATGTTGACAGCAGATTGACTGGTGACAATTTTTTAATTACCATAATTATAACAATGATGACGCTAATTATTTATAATTATTACGATGATTATAATGACGTTGGTGAGTGTGATGATGATGAAGATGAGGATGATGATCGTGAATATCACTATACCATATATATCATCACGTGAATTGTGTTTAATTTGTAATATTGATCAAACTTCATTCATTAGATCGACAACGATGCGTGAACCTCATAAGAGTAGCAAAAACCAGCCAAACAACTAACCAGCCAACCAACTAACTACACACCCACCCAACCAACCAAACAAACAACTAACTAACAAGCCAACCAACCAACCAATTAGCCAACCATCCAACCAACCAGCCAACCAATTAGCCAACCATCCAACGAACCGACCAGCCAGCCAATCACCCTCCTTACTTGAGCAATGCTGACGTTCCCAGCCTCAACGATCTGCTGAATTTCGTTGGGCGGCGACGACGACAACGATGATGGCGACCTCGCGTTTGGCGAAAATCTCAAACTCGAGTAGAAGTAATCCGAAATCAAATCACTCTTGCTAATGTTGTTGTTGTTCATGATAGGGGTGTTTTTGACGTTGTTGTTGAGTAACATGTTACCAATGTTGTTGTTGTTGTTATTATTATTATCGTTGTTGTTATTATTATTATCGTTGCTGTTGTTGTTGATGTACGAAAGACCACTGAACAGTCCAGCTGGTCTCATCTCATTCCACATGGTTCTCAAAGGTGCCCTGTCGTGCATTGAACTGTGTGTGGTGTGGTGGTGGTGTGGTGGTGGTGGTGTGGTGGTGGTGTGGTTCACGTGTGTCTGTCCGCTGTGAACGTTCTGTCGGTTGATATCTTAGCGATTTCAGTCAGGTTAGGTTTGGGATGAATGAAGCCGATCTTTATGAGTGCCATAAAAACTCGTCATCATGGTTTGTAATGATGGTTTGTGTTACTAATATTTATTCATTATTCACCAAATTTGTAGCACAAATTGAAAATATTAAATGACTTCATTTAAAAATTTTCATTAGCGAGATAACGAACTAACTAAAAACAGACAACCATCACAACACCCTCGGAGTAGAGAAGTTCTTAAAAAGAATGACAAAATTATCCATCGAAAGCTTTTCCTTTCAGGAAATCCAAAAAACGTCGTTAACAAACAGATCAAAAGTAAAGTAAGCAAATGAGAGTCATTTTGTACTGTGTGTGTGGGAGAAATGTGGGAGAGAAAGAGAGAAAGAGAGAAAGATTTGGAGAGAGAGAGAGAGAGAGAGAAAAAGATGAACTGGTGTAACTTAAAAAAATAAGTAAATGGACAGACTACTGCATGTAAATGTCACTCGACATTTCTATTTTTAATCGTTCCAAATGTTTATTCCATGCATTGAAACAAAAACTCACGCGTATCTTATGAATTATTTTAAAAATATTTCTTGTCAAATAAAACATTAAAACAAATACTTGCAAACAAAAAAAAAAAAATTAACTTACAAATCGCTGCTGAATAAACTCGCATTAGAAGAGGGAACATGTGATGCAGGAGCGAGTGAAGGAAGATGAAAATAACTGAATGACAGCTCGTTCAAACTACTTTCCCATCATTTCATTATAAAGGATTAGTCATATGCATCTCTATGCCTGCCTGTATATACAAACACATATTACATAGAAATTCGTATACTCACACACACACACACACATATATATATATATACATATATATATATATATGTGTGTGTGTGTGTGTTCGTGTGTTTGTGTGTGTATTATATAAATGTAAATATAAATATATTGTATAGATGTGTATATAAATATATACAAACGATTGTATGAACATTTATACAAATGTGTATAAACAAGTATGCGTTTGTATACTTGAATGATTATGGGTGCAATGTGTTACAGCGTATGCGTGTAAGTCTTTACAGAAGTTTTCTTATATGCGCATACATTTTAAGCTGTGTGCATGTGCATATATGTGTTGTGGATGTGAATGGATGACATAATGCATGCGTCTGCTTGCATGTGCTTGTTGTTAAACAAACAAATAAATAAACATATTATATAAATATTTTGCATACATATAATATACATACATGTATATCTTTTGTAAACATTTTGTTGTAAACTTTGACTTTCGTTACTACCGACATCAATGTTATAACTTCATAAGATCTATATATTTCCAACACCAGCTTCCAACGATCGTCAAGATACCGTTATTCCGTAGGTTCAAGACTTCCGATAGATGAAAGAACACAACGGCTTCAAACGTAAACTTTGTTGAACGTTTATTTGAATGCCAACAGCAATAAAAACACTAAACTAACCCAAGTAACTACATAAATCACGACTACAACTTCGCATAAAACCTCGCTAAAACCTCGCTATTCGCAACACCTTATAAAGCGTCGACAGTAGGTTTGTACAATCCTCTGTAAGAAAAGATTCCATAGTTTACAATCGATGACAAATAGCAAAGATAACCGATATAATAATATTTAATTATACAGTGTAATTCTACCATTGCGGTGAATATAACATTACCCCCACCTAGCATAGGCGTAATTTCTTTACTCCGATGAATTTGGGCTAACTTATCCAAATAGAGGACTTTCTTCTCTGCCCGTTGTCTTCAACAATCATACGTCCTGTGTAGATCACGTCATTTATCTTGATAGCGACCTTGTACAGATCTTTCCAATTCCATGGGAGTTTTGCCGGACATTAACTTTATCTGCGCCGTAGGTTGTACATCCAGACCAGGTCATTGCTCTTGATACCTGCGTTATTTCTTTTCGGATCACACGACGTTTCCGTTGTTTCGGTTCCTCTAGCCATAGGCAGACGTCGTGGTCTTTTATTGTTTTTTTGGCACTTGAAACAAGTGCCATCTTTCTATTGAGTTTACAAGATGTAGAATGACCAGACGGATAGTTTTGATGCATACCGTAATATTCGTTGTTTACGATCAGTGATGGAGCGATGAAAAACTCTCACTCATTAGCAATGAAGCCGTCGTTGACCATCACACAGGTAGACAAGGACCAAGCTTTCATTCAAAGTGCGTGCTAGATGGGTTTTCTCAAAACTAGAAGCATCATCTGTCACCAATTCATGTTCTGTAGAAATATTTGCATCAGCATTCGAATCGTCTTCACTGACGTCGTTAATCTTTAGATTAATGCTCTTGCAGATTAACGTCTTATCCAAATTCTCAAAAGTTGACTTGTTGGTAAATACTGCATTAAAATCGTTGTTGCAATTTTTGTTACTGCTGTCGTTGTTATCAACAAAAACAGGCGAGATGCTTGCAATCAATCTATTTATCAATCAATCAATCAATTAGCTTATAAAGCGCTATTTCCGCGATGTTCAACAGCGCTCCTCAATGAATTTTGAAAACCGATGGGCCTTGAGATCCGCTCTGAACTTCGCTAGTGATGGAGAAGTAGTCAGAGAAGTAGGTGGAGAGTTCCAAAGAAAAGGACCAGAAAAAGCAAAAGCAGATTTGGCAAAAGAGTGTTTAACACGAGTTAAGAATATGCGAGAAGAAGAAGACGATCGTAAACCGGGGCGTTTAGGTCTAATTAATATATCTGATAAATGCTTAGGAAATAATTTAGATTGAGACTTATACATGAACGTGCAAATTTTAAAAATTATTCTTTATTTTATAGGTAGCCAGTGCAAGAGAACAAGATATGGAGATATATGAGAAAAGAAAGGGGCACGAGCAACTAGACGAGCAGCAGAGTTAAAAGCTTTACTTAAAGGATAGAGTATAGAGTCAGGAAGACCATAGTAGAGCGAGTTACAATAATCAATCCTAGATAAGACTAACGAAAAAATCTAAATGGTAGTTCCACTGCATGTCAAAAGTTTCAATGTCTTTGTCACTTGCAGCTTTTCGAATATTTCCAAAATATTCATCATCGTCTTTGTTGTCATTTTCTTTGTTTCGTTCAAAATGAAAAACATTAGAAATGAAAACAAACTAGTTGCTGGTAGAAAGATCCAAGTAGTAGTCCCATATCAAAAGTTTCAATGTCTTTGTCACTGCCAACTTTTCCCTAATATTTTCAAAACCTTCATCATCGTCTTCGTCATCATGTTCATCAGTTATAAGTTTTGTATGCAATGTACGCTAATATACAAATAAACAATTGCAAGTTTGTATATTTTGTGCATTCGTGTGTGCCAAGCCAACGACTGCGACGAAAGATGATAGCCATACGTGTTGAAAGGTGTTGTATATATGTTTGTTTGTATGTGTGTTGTATGTTTGTGTTTGTTTGTATATGTGTTTTATGTGTATGTAGGTATTTTGTATTCTCTGAAAGAATATTTTTATATAGTATACAAATACGTAAATAAAAATAATCATATTATTATACGCGCAAAGGTATATTGTGCCTCCTTGTATTTCGTGTTAAATCTGCTATGTATGGACAGATTGGCACACCCACAAGTTCATGAACTGCAAAATTCTGCCTTCCCCGCTAGGTAGCCTTTGTTATTATATTTAATTCCATTTTGTCAGCCTGCAGTTCGTGCATGCACTCATACACACATCTGCAGGCATACACACACAATACATACATACATACAATACGCACACAAACACACAGGCAGGGGCGGGCCTAAGGAGAGACGGAGTGACCACGATCCTCCAGCTGCATAGAAAATGCATCGTTTTATTCAAAAATCGACCGAAAATTTACGTGATAAGAAAAAAAATGAAACACTACCACCAATTTTGGCGCCCCACTGTCAAAATTTAAAAATTAAAACTTTTTCAAATTTCTGTTCTCTTCCTCAACGTGGTCTTAGATCCGCCACTGCACACATAATATTAATATATGCTTGCGAACGTGCGCACATACAATAAGGTCTGCACCTACCCGCCTAATTTTATGCGGTTTTTTGAACGAAACACAACACAGACGAAGAAGGAAATATTTGAAACTCACAACAGAAGCATAACAACGCGTAAATAAAAGTTTTAAAAAGTTAAGCATTAAGTTTCAGAACAAAAATTTGTGTCACTATATATATATATATATATATATATATATATATATATATATGCCTGTGTGTCTGTGTGTGTATGTGCGTTCGTATGTGCGTGTATGTGTATATGTGTGGTGTGTGTACTGGTCTCTTTAATTTACTTCTGACCCGCCCCACTGACATGACGAGATTCAGTTTGGGTCTCCAGATCAAATATCCAAGTGGATGTTTGCATGGATGCTGTACATACGTTCATACAATTATTATTTGGATGCATATATGTTTAAACAATTAATATATGGATATATATATATATAAATATTATTTGATCTGTGAAAACTTCTTAGTTCGTACACTTGCACGAGTTGGTGTTCATTAACCAAAAACTTATCATTACGCATCATGCTTTTTCACATTCACACCGACATTAAGTAAACTGGTATATGAATTGTTTAGAACTTGTGTGTGTGTACTGTTAAATCACAAAGAGCGTTTGGTTAATAGCTTATGTTCGTGGGTTGTTTAGATAGGTTGTCATAAAAAATTATTTTTTTCACTTTATCAACAATTTAGTCCAACTATATAAACTAAATTTGTGCGCCAAATGACACTCGTCTGTCGTCTCTGAAATAGTTTGACACTCAACTGCAGAAGTCATAACTTACTCGTTGTGATACATTTCAAAGACATCCATCTGCACGATCCTTCCTTCAAACGTGTTAATGTGCGTTGCCATGTGGAATATTGAAGATGCGATTGAAGAAATGATCCCATGATTTATTAGCAAAACGTGTCCTCACAACACATCATTGCAACTTATCATCACTCTGTCGAATAATCCCATTGATTAATCTTTGTCTAGAAGATTTGAAATTTTTAAGCCAGTGTCGGACTTAAAAATAGATTGGAAAAAACAAAAGACTGACTTCTAGTTAACAGAATTATTAATTTAACAGAATTATTATAACAGAGTTATAGGTGATAAGATTTAATTATTAAAATATCTATCAGCCATTATCGTTCAAGTTAAAAAAGAATAACTACAACTTTTAATTAAGCATTCATTCACGCGTAATTTAGAAGTCGTTTGATGTTTCATTCTGCAGGCACATGCTTAAATAAATTATCAACGCTACTTACTCGTGCGACAAGACAGCCATGCGTCGTCTCTTACTCCAATAAACAAACTTTCTCACGGCCTTAAATTAAGCAGCGCCACATTTCATGTTTTTTTTAAAATATTCATTCATTTGTGTTGCGCATGTCCTGTTCATTCAGCAGCCAACACCAGCAACACAGTAACAACATTTAGTTGTGGATCAGACTGCCCGTTGTTTTGTAATACAGATTGTCTTCTGTTTCACCCAAACAGATACATTGCAATATCTCAACGACTAGCAGACTTAAGTGGAAATGCAAAACTGAAATTCAAAAAACTTGAAGACCCCAAAAGTTGTTGTATCTGAAAGGTAGGTGGTTGTTAGTTTTGATCATCATCATCATAAATAACAAACGAATTTTTTAATATTTTTATTCTCAAATATCAGACTCCGACAGACTGAAGTCTGTTACAACACACATACGTGATGATAATGATGATAGTGATGATGATGGTTGTGATGATGACTACTGTAATGACGACGATGACAGGATGAAACAGAACATTCTAACGTGAACAGATGGATGACGTCAGACAAAAACATGACGTAATAAAAATACTGTAACACGACGCCATTCCACAAAATAATTTAAAAGGGTGAATTAACAAACATTACAAAACCATCCGCAAGATTTTTACCTTTGCAACTCTATGTACAGAAAATAATGCAAGCAAAGCATTTTCATTTATGAATTAGCTAATTCGAGCATTAAAAATTATATATATGTATATACGTTTTACTTCGTCCTTTATTGTGCAGCTCTGACACGCGATTGCACATCGTTCTACAACTAATAACTAAAATATTTTATGCTATAAAAGCTGTATACTATCCAGACCCACACCACACGATGTACAAACACCTTAGGCAAGCACTCCATCGCACGCGTAGCACTCCATCGCACGCATATGGTGCTTAATGGTCTTTCAGTTTCGGAGACAGTATTTGTACCGTACCAACGCGCAACATCAACAATGACGACGTGGCACATCTACCGACCGAGATAACTAGACAAACACAAACTAGAAACGGGAAACGAACCGAAACCGAACCTTATTGACGAACGGACCGAACTTTGAAACTTCTGAGAACGATTACCGTCTCGTATATTATTTTGCAATTTAAGTTAAGGGGATTGCAATAAATTGTTTTACCGTTGATGTAAAGTTTTAAATTCATGTGTTGCAACTAATAAAAGAGTTTCAGTGATGTTCTTCGCATCCTTATAGCATAATTAAGCCTAACTAAATCGAACCCAGATAATTTTTTATACATTTACTTAATTATAATTTAGACTTTTCTAAATTAAAAAGCTTTACGGCGGGTGTTCCATCTCAATTTATTACTTAAGAAAACTGCTAAAAAATAAAAACCGAACAGCTTTATCGTGAAGGTGAACAAATTTTTATTTACACTTTACATACAGCATAAATTTACAGCTTTAAAAAAAACTATTGAATGAATCAATGAAACAACAATGGTCACATACACAGAGTGGTGTAGTCGAGCCGGAACGGGCCGGAACGGCGTTCCGGTACTATTTTTTGGAGGCGGAACGCGTTCCGGCACTTTTTTTTACAATTTCAATATAAAAAAAAGTACATTTTACAGGCGTTAAATTTAACTTTGGAAATTAATAGATAATTATAACCAATACCAATACAAACGATGAATAACTTCAATTTTTTTATTTAAACTGTTTATTATTCAACGCTATATCATTGTTGCTATGCTTACGGTTTAGTAATCATTGTTTCAAATTATATTTGCGTTTT
Organism: Helobdella robusta; assembly: GCF_000326865.2. Lineage (NCBI taxonomy): Eukaryota > Metazoa > Annelida > Clitellata > Rhynchobdellida > Glossiphoniidae > Helobdella > Helobdella robusta. The sequence continues at coordinate 421,372 of NW_008705371.1, read as the reverse complement.
TTGCGGAAGTTAAAAAAGTAATTTTTTTATTTTATTTATTTTACATTTACTTTAAATATTATGCTTTTTATTACTTACTGTTTTTTTTAAATCAAATTGTTTAAATACATTTTTATATAGGAAAGTGGGGTAATAAATAAAAAAATGTTAGGCTCCATCCGTAAAATAAAATATATTATAAATTATTTGTGTATACAACAATATTATCATTGTGATATTATAATTTATATTATTATTAATGTTATTTTTAGAAGGATATAAATTTGCGTGAGTCCAGATGTCAAAAAAACGGGAAATAAATACCATTCTTGATTTTTTTTGTAAAAAACAAAAGCGTGACAATGAAGATGAAGATTCTGCCAATACCAACTTAGAATTGATAGAAAATGAAAGTGAGAATGGGAAACCTGAAGAAATAAAACCATGTTTTCCCAGCATTTGGACAGCTGATATGTGGGCTGAAAAGAAAAAAAACTATAATTGGCTTACTTGCAATTCAGAAAAATTAGGATGTTTATTATGCACTAAAGTAAGAACTTTGGGACCATCCAAATCTCAAGGTGTCAGCATTTCAAAAGAATGGAGTACCGCAACTGTAATTTATTATGGAAAAGACAAAAGTTCACAGTTGACGTCTTTGAGAAAAAAAATTCATGAACATGCTAAGAGTGCAGCACATATCAGTGCCGAGAAAATTTTACTAGAAGCAGAAAAAAAACCCATGGAAAAAGTAATAGATCAATTAAACAACTCTGCTGTAAGTTCTACGTCTAAAATTTTTCGTACAGCGTATTACATAGCTAAACATGATCGTCCATTCTCAGATTTATATGACTTATCACAATTACAAGAATTAAATGGAACAAATATTGCTCCTGGATTGAAATCAAGATTTTCTTGTACTAATGTTATTAATCATATCGCTAAACAAATGAAATCAAAAATATGCCAAACAATTATTCAGAAAAATGGTAAAATATCGATTCTTGTGGATGAATCTACTACGCTCAGTAAAAAATCAACTCTGATTATTTATTTTAAGTGTGAAATAAATAAAATGGAAGATCCGCATTATCTCTTCTTAGATTTAGTTGAATTGGAAAGCCAGACTGCCAACAACATTACAAATAGTCTTTTAAACTGTCTTGCAGGTTACGAGTTTGATGACCATTATTTGGCACACAATTTAATTTCCTTCACCAGTGACGGTGCGAGCGTCATGTTCGGGCGGAATACTGGAGTCTCCACTCAACTTACAAACAAATATCCAAACCTCATTAAATGGCACTGTGTGAATCACCGACTAGAATTATCTGTTGGCGATGCAATAGATGAAGTACATGGAATTAACCATTTTCAAATTTTTATGGATAAACTATACACTCTTTACCACCAGTCACCGAAAAATCAAAGGGAATTGGAGTCATGCGCACAAAACCTAGACACAGAAATAAGAAAAATTGGCCGTGTGTTAGGTATTAGGTGGGTGGCAAGTTCATTTAGAACAGTAGCTGCGGTTTACCAAAATTTTGAAGCGTTGTGCAAACATTTCATACAAGCTAATCAAGATGTGAATCGATCCAAAACAGAACAATGCATGTATCTTGGTCTTTATAAACACATTTCATCAAAAGAATTTTTGTTAAATTTAGCGCTAATGTATGATGTCCTTTATGAATTGTCCCTGCTATCTGAGGCATTACAAAACAGAGGTACTACGATTATTTACGCAGATAAAAAAATTCGCCAAAGCATACGATATTTAGAATCTATGAAAAATGCTGAAAAAGGGAATAAATTAATTGAAATTGCAAAAGCGATTGAAAAAATGAAATTGGGAACAGTAACTATTACAGGTAATAGCAAAGTATCTGTCATTAATAGAAATCAATTTCTGCAAAGTATTATCAACAGCATAAATCGCAGATTAATTGTAAACTCGGTATCACCTGAAACAAATATTGTAAATGAATTTCGAATTTTAGAAAAAAACGAATGGCCAAGTGACATTCCGCTTGGATATGGAGAAAAAGAAATTCATTAACTTTGCAAAAGGTTTAATTTGTCGTCTAAAAAATGTTATAGTGAATACAGAGATTATTTAGATGATGGAGGAAGAAATCCACCTGCAGACCACTTAAATCAGTTAATGTTGTATGGCAAACTAATACCTTGTAGCTCTTCTGAATGCGAAAGAGGTTTTAGTAATATGAACCTCATATTAAATGACAGGAGAAATCGCTTACTTATTGAAAATGTTTCAAATTTATTATTTATTAAAATGCACGGACCACCACTAAATATTTTTAATCCTGAAAATTACGTTATAACATGGCTTCGAACACACCGCTCTGCTGATGATAACCAGACAAGAAAATCTTCATCAGAAAACATTTCAATTAACTCTCTTTGGAAATTGTTGTAAAATTAAAATATATGAATTAAATAAAGATTAAAAATAGTATGTCGAAATAAAACCGTTTTTTTTATCCTTCTTTACTTCTTATATTTTATTATCTTTTAGCCGTTCCGACGCCGTTCCGGTACTTTTTTTTTTAGGACTACACCACTGCACATACATACACTACAAGTCTACGCAAACATATATTCATAAATTTCCACACATTCAAGCACATACTCATACACTGACATACACACACGTACCCACACACATACGCATACAGACTAGAAAGCAAATATTGAACAAGATGAAGTTAAATGTCCCACAAGACCACGGATACTTCATCCAGGGAGAGATTCTTTCAAAAACAACCACAGACCACTGTGGATGATTTATATTTTAACAAAAAATAATTTTGAATATAAAATGTTAGAACTATTAATACTGATAGCAATGATAGAAGCACCTGTAACATGTCTACAAGCAACAATAATAATATAGTAAACTGAGTGATTTGACTACCTACTTCATCAGCCATAACTGTAGAAACATTGCCTGTCAGACTATTCCATAATTCATTCATTCATTTGTTTGTTCGTTCATTCGCTCAACATTATCTAATTCTAAGTAGAAGGCTAGTTGTAGTTGTGATGCTGAAATGAAAATTACAACAAATATATATGTCTGTGAAGCGAAATACATTTCCGACAATTTGGGACAAATCAAAAGGAAGCTTTATTTGATAATTCTTAAAAACGGAAAATAAAAGAAAGAGGAAACAAAACTGGGACGAGACGAACCACTGAACCAGATCAGCCCCAATGATATCGTACAAGTGGTACATGAAGCCGAGGCAGGCCGATCTCAGGAATGGTCTCTTCTCCAGCTCCTGTTGAATGGAATCACGCTCGCCACAATAACGAAAGTTGCAACAATTGAAAAATCATTTTTCCAGCAATTTTATTGTTAATTAATTTAAACAAAAACAAAGAAAAAAAATAAATGAACTAAGCAAACCAAAAAAGTTAACCAAAATTACAATTAACAAGATAAACCGAAATAAACACAACAAATGGAACAAGACAACAACAGACGTTGAGTAGTATTTCCTTGTGCCTGGTCTTCCTCACCATGGACAGGATGTACTTGCGTCCTTTCGAGAGGGTCTTAAGAAACAAACCTGCGGGAAAATAAATATACTCATTACAATCATTCGTCATCTTCATTACTCACCACCACCACCACCATCATCATAGTAGTCATACAGTTATTTATAACCATTAATCATTGTCATCAATGTTATTATCATTTTAACGTCATGTTATCAACGCAAGCTTCATGAATTTTTTATTATTAAACATCGCAGAGCACATCTGAACCTTTCAGATAAACAATTGTTTTATTCGCATTAAAAAATGTTTAAAAGGGAAGCCAACAAAACTGCGAGAAAATCTAATATATATATATATATATATATATATATATATATATATATAATAATACATAATAAAATAATATTAGTCGAAATTTCGGTTACAAAGTCAAAGTGATATTAATGTTGGCGGCGAGATATCGCAATGGGTTTGATCTTGAAGGAGATCCCTGCCCTAACATCACTATAAAAAAGTGTAATGCGTTGATTCGTGCACGGTGTGTGTGTGTGTTTGTTTGACATCTCTGAGCAAAATAATACGAGGGAATATTAATAATAATAACAACATTCAAAATAATAGTAACCGGCTTTAGGGAAGGTGATCCACCAATCACCAACATCTCTTATTGCTAACAGGGACAGACTGACAAGCTTCCTGTATTGATCGATCCGTGTACACCAATATATATATATATATCAAAGCAAATCACTTTTATTCAATCAAACAAAACAAAAAGCATGAATGATTCGGAGACCAAAAAAAGAAAATTAATTCTTGTGGGCTCGGCCACCGTGCAGCTCAAAATAGCTTCTCAATGATAAAATAAAATTGTCAATAGGAGAAAATGTATCAATGTTAATGAAATATGTACACACTTATATACATATATATACATATACATTATTATCCTTGAAAAACAGAACTTTTCGTAATTAAAAAATTTTTCAGTTTATTTTTAAAAAGATGCAAAGTGTTACAATCTTTAATTTCTTGTGGAATCGTCTCCCATATTCCTGGGCCGGTGTGTTTCAAACTCATGCAGAGTACTTTAATTCTGGCTGGTGGAGCATAGAAAAGTGGCGTGTGGCGTGTAGTTCTTGTTTGAATGGAAGTTCCAAAAGTGAAAAAGTTTCTAAAAAATGCCGGCAATTGCTGACGTAGAAATCTAAAAATGAATGTTGCAACGTGGTAGATGAACAAGTTTTTGATGTTGAGTATTTTCATCTCGAGATAATATTCACTTGTGTGACAATGAGGATGAAGATTTTTAAATATTCTGATGAATCGGTTTTGGCATTTTGTTAACTGTTTCAGATGAATGTCAGGACTGTTTCCCCAAATTACGTTGCAGTAGATGAGGTGAGGAAAGATTAACGAATAATGCAGGTCAATTAGAGTAGGTTTATTTAATTTATTTTTAATTTTGCTTATAACTCCTAGGGTTTTGCATATTCTTTTAGACATAGTATCTATGTGAATATCCCAAGAAAGATTGTCCTTGATTGTTACTCCAAGGAATTTTGTGCTGGTTGAGCGAGGAATAGAAATATTGTTCATTTTTATGTCTAGGTTAGGTATAATATTTGTTAAAATTTTCGGACCAAAAATAATGTAATTACATTTAGAATAATTTACTATTAATTTATTTTTGATAAACCAGGTTGGTATATTTTGAAGACTGTTATTGATGTATTCTACTTCTTTCAATGGGTCTTTAGTTGGGAAGAAGATGTTAGTGTCATCTGCATATACAGTGGCGTAACGAGGGGGGCAGAGGGGGACAGTTGTCCCCGGGCGCAGGGCTGGGGGGGCACAATATCAGTGACCAAAATATCAGTGACCAAAAAGGTTTTTTTATTATTATTTTGCTTTACCTAGTAATTTCTGTGTCTGTCCTTTAGAACAGGTCAGTCACAGTGCAGTTAAAAGCTTGTATAGATTATGCTCTATAGTCTATAGTATAGTATCTTTGTGGTATAGCTGCATTGGGTTAGTCAGTATAGCTGCCTACAAATACCTGCTATTACCAGTGATGGGCATAGTTTAATTAAATAGTTGCAAACTAATAGTTTAACTACTTTTTTTTAGTTTCCTTCCTAGTTTAACTAAAAAAAAATAGTTTAGTTAAAATAAAACGATAGTTTAACTAAAATATTTTAGTTGCTAACTAAATTGTTTAAAATATTTTAGATAAATATCTTTTATCCATGTCTTGACTTATGGTTTTTGAATATTAATTTTAATTTGTAAAAAGTTAAGCTTTCCATATTTTTAAAGCAAAGTATTTGAATTATCTAATGGATTCAGCAAGTGGATGAAGCCAGAGAAACTAGCGGCTCACGAGAACAATCCTTTCCACCGGAAATCATTTAATGCATGGAAAGAAGCAGTGCGCAGATTGATTCAAGGGAAAACAATCGATGCATCTCTTGAAGCTGAAATTTAGTCAGAGGTTGCACGATGGCGAGATGTTTTGAAGCGAATACTAAATTGTATAAAATTCTTGGCCACTCAAAACTTGGCATTGCGTGGACACATTGAGAAACTTGATGCCACAGGAGACAAAAATGTAGGAAACTTTTTGTCTGTTCTTCAACTTCTAGCTCAGTATGACCCAATTTTGCAGTCACACTTTGACCATGCTAGAAAGAATCCAGGATCTGTTACATAAATTCAGAATGAGTTCATCAGCATTCTTGCTTCGAATATGAGAAATCAATTGCTGATTAACATCAGAAAAAATAAATACTACGGGATTTTGTTTAATTCAACTCCTGACTTGGCACACAGGGAGCAAATGTCTGAAGTTATCAGGTATGTTGACAAATTTTGATGAGAGGGAGGTTGTAATAAAAGAGTCATTTCTTGGCTACATCGAAATTCATGGAAAAGATGCAGCCTCGATTGAAGAAAAGAATTTGCACAAAAAATAACAAGGCATTGTTTGTGAATTGTGACAATCACAGCTTAAACTTGTCAGGGGTGCATGCTGCAAGTCAAGATCCAATTGTAGTTACTTTTTTTGGCACCATTAAAAAATTTATCTATTCTTTTCAAGATCAACCCATCGATGGGAAAAACTTAAAGAAGCAGTGACCATCACAGTCAAACGTGAATCAGAAACACGATGGAGTGCTAGAGCAGAATGTGTTAAAGCAATTCATGATGGACTTGATAACATAGTCAGTCTACTGGAAAAAATGTCTGAAGATACAACTGAAACACAAGAAACTAGAGGCGATGCTGTAATTCTGCTACAAAGTATTCTTAGTTTCAACTTCTTAGTTTTCCTTCCTTTCTGGCATGACATACTCAAAAAAATCGACCGTGTTCAGAAAAGACTTCAAGATCCAACAATGAATTTCCATGAAGCGTCTTTGGATATTGAATCTCTGCACATGGATATTACAAGAATTCGTGAAGACATATGCAATGATTCAGTGCTAAAAGCAAAGGAAAAATGTGAGCTATGGGGTGTGGCTGTAGAAAGTAGAATCAGGCGACGGAGAAGGATGCCTGGAGAACTTGCCCGAAATGCAGGACTTTCGGCAGAAGAAGAAATTGTTCGTATCATGAAGAGTATTTTAGATCGACTCGAACAGGAGGTGACAACAAGGTTTACTCGTCTCAAAGATCTGAACTTCAAATTCGGATTCTTACTTGATGTAGACAAACTTTTGAATGACAAAGATCTTAACAGTCTCCGTCAGCATTGTATTGACTTTGGAAATTTTCATGACTCGGATGTGGAAGGAATTGAGTTATTAAATGAAATATGTGACTGCAGAATGCTCCTTGAGACCCGCCAGGATACTGCACCAAAGACTCCTACAGAACTCTTGTCATTCATTATTAGTTACGGAGAAGATGTTTTTCCAAATTTGCGTGTTGCTCTACAAATCCTTCTTACTATAGCTGTCTCGATTGCCAGCTGTGAGCGATCCTTCAGTAAATTAAAAATAATTCTTTCCTATCTTCGAGCATCCATGGGACAAGATAGACTCAGCGAGCAGGCCCTAATGAGTGTGGAGACGGAAGTTCTTGAACAGATTGATTTTGATGATATAATTAACCAGTTTGCTGCAGTAAAAGCAAGAAAAATAAATTTTCTTTAAAATTCTGCTCATTTCCTAACCACAATTTCTAGACAATACTTAGCTGTTGTTTTGTTTTTAAATTTAATAATTTTTATTTCACACTTCTGACTCAGCGGACAATAAAAATACAGAATTATAAAAACTACTTGAAAGAATCTAATTATATACATCAATCATAATCATTTTTTTTTTAATCATAATAATCTTTTTTGCCAAATAAATGATTAAATGATAATCATTAATATTTTGTATTACAATATAATAGTTAAGAACTGAGAAAGAATAATACAATTATGGTGTAAGGTGCAATATGCATATAGAAACATGAATACACTGAAATGCATTGTATATAGGCGTCACGGAGTGTAGCCTACTTCAAATACTGAGTACGGCAGTTATATTTTATATAGTTTGACAGATTTTATGTATGGGGCGCAAATTTTTTGTTTTGTCCCCGGGCGCAGAAGACCCTAGCTACGCCACTGTGCATATAGAAAGTGATTTGCATCAGTTGCATGTTGAAAATCGTTCATGAAGATTATGAATAGAAGAGGACCTAAAATTGATCCTTGTGGCACGCCTGATCTTACGTTAAGTTTTGGCCCTAATGAGTGTGGAGAGGGAAGTTCTTGAACAGATTGATTTTGATGATATAATTAACCAGTTTGCTGCAGTAAAAGCAAGAAAAATAAATTTTCTTTAAAATTCTGCTCATTTCCTAACCACAATTTCTAGACAATACTTAGCTGTTGTTTTGTTTTTAAATTTAATAATTTTTATTTCACACTTCTGACTCAGCGGACAATAAAAATACAGAATTATAAAAACTACTTGAAAGAATCTAATTATATACATCAATCATAATCATTTTTTTTTAATCATAATAATCTTTTTTGCCAAATAAATGATTAAATGATAATCATTAATATTTTGTATTACAATATAATAGTTAAGAACTGAGAAAGAATAATACAATTATGGTGTAAGGTGCAATATGCCTATAGAAACATGAATACACTGAAATGCATTGTATATAGGCGTCACGGAGTGTAGCCTACATCAAATACTGAGTACGACAGTTATATTTTATATAGTTTGACAGATTTTATGTAGGGGGCGCAAATTTTTTGTTTTGTCCCCGGGCGCAGAAGACCCTAGCTACGCCACTGTGCATATAGAAAGTGATTTGCATCAGTTGCATGTTGAAAATCGTTCATGAAGATTATGAATAGAAGAGGACCTAAAATTGATCCTTGTGGCACGCCTGATCTTACGTTAAGTTTTGTTGAGGAGTGACTTTTTATTGCCACATACTGGTCTCTGTTCTCTAAATAACTTTTGAACCATGCACTTACTTTTCCTCTTATTCCATGTGAATTTAATTTTTTAATCAGTATATCGTGGTTGATGACGTCAAAGACCTTTGAGAGGTCTATGAATACACCTACAGTTAGTATCTTTACGTTAAGATTATTCATAACATTTTGTGCTAATTGCAGCACAGCTTGCTCAGTTGAATGCTGTGCTCTGTAGCCATATTGATTATCATTTAATAATTTATTTATGGACAGAAATGAGGTGACTCTGACAAAAATTATTTTTTCTAGTACTTTGGAAAGTGGAGAAAGTAGATATATTGGTCGATAATTACTTGTCTCTAATTTGCTCCCCTTTTTGTGAATTGGAACTACTCTGGATGTTTTGAAGCATTGTGGAAATATTCCTTGGACGATGGAAAGATTGTAAATATGAGTGATTGGGATGACAATTTCTGGGATGATTTTTTTAAGTAGATTGTTACTTAAAGTATTATCTGACGTGCTTTTTTTGTTGCTTAAGTTTTGAACAATGTACATTACTTCTTCTTCATTGGTGGAGTTCATATACATTGATTTACAGATTGCACTATTTATTTTTAATTTATCTTCAGTAACTATTTGATTTTCTAACAGCTTCTCTGAGACATTGATGAAGTATTCATTGAAAAGAATACTTATTTCCTCTGGGTCTTCGATGATTTTGTCGTCAACTTTTAGCTTATTAATTTCAAGATTGTTTTGTTTTCTATTCATTATACCGTTTATTATTTCCCATTTTTGTTTGGAGCAACTCTTTGCCTCTTCAAATTTTTGTTGAAAATAATTTTGTTCTGCCTTTCTCTTTACTGATGTAAAGTAATTTCTAAACTTTTTATATTTTTCAACATTAGCGGAGTTTGGTGCAGCGACTGCTAATTTATACAGTCGATTCTGTTTTTTTGATAATTTTATTATTTCATCAGATACCCATGCTTTTTTATATTTTTGTTTCTGCCACTGCAGAGGTGCGTATGTGTCAAGAGTTTTATTGAGTATATTGTAAAAATTCAGGCATGCTGTATCTATATTATTCTCGTTTTTAACTGAATGCCAATTTTGAAGTGAGAGGGTTTTTTTAATAAAGAAAATGGATGTTTTATTAATTTTTCTACATAAAATTTGGTCATCATTGATAGCAGTTTTAAAATTTTCTACTATTGCATAAACTGGAAAATGGTCAGAAAAGTCTGAGACTATGACTGCACTTTCGCAATGTTGATACAGGTTCGTAAATATGTTGTCGATTAATGAGTTGGCGTTACAAGTTACTCTTGTTGGTAAATTAATTAAAGGCGAAAAACAAAATGAAAATCTTGAAAGTCTTTAGAATCATTTGAATCATTGTCCAATAAATTAACATTAAAGTCGCCCACTATAACAGTTTTGTCAGCGGGTTTGATGGCGTGTAAAATCAAATTGATTTTATTTAAAAAAGGCTCAAATTTATAATTGGGTGGGCGGTATATCGCGATAACTTTTAGCACACCCCTAGATGAAGCATGCCCCGATTCAATGTCCACACAGAGAACGTTGACATTTTCATCATCAAATGCACTGTTATCATTTACAACATATTTGATGTCATGCTTTATGAACACACCAACACCTCCGCCTCGTTTGCTTTTTCTATTTTTATATACAAAATTGTAATTATTTAACTTAATTAAATCAACTGTTTCATTCTTCAACCACGTTTCTGATATTACTATAATTTTGAAAAAGTCGTCGAATTGTTTTAAGAAGATTTCTAGATTTAATAATTTATGAAACAAACTTCGAGCATTCAGATGAATAATTGGTAGGTGATTGTTTTTCATTTTATTCTTCAATTTTATTATGTTAGATAATTCTTTTACAGTGTAATATTTTGATTCTTCGAGATTCTCTTCTATGAAGTTTTTATTCATTGCTATTTTTAGTTGAAACAACATTTGCCGACAGGTCATTGACAACATTTGCCGACAGATCATTGAAACACCATTCGCTGGCCAGTTTTCTGCATTCATGAACTCAGCTGAGTCTGTTTCATAAATACAAACTCTGAATGCAGCGCTTGTCTGTTGAACATCGATTTTGTCAGAGTTCGTGTTTAGTATGTTGATCGATGTTGTAGCTTGCTTTGAGCGGCGATTAAAAATTGAGTTTTTGATTGCTGAGCAACCAAGCACCTCAATTTTCAATCCATTTATGTGTTCGCTTAACTCTTTTGCAGTGCATTGCTGGTCCAATCGACCAACGTAAAAAACTTTTCTTTTTGGCGAAGGTTTCATCGCTTTCAAATTTGTTTGTTTATCAGTTTGGGTGCCTATAACTGTTTTCATATTTGCTATGTTAGTGTTGTGTGTTTTTTTCTTTGTTTTCAACATGTTGATGTTCGCCCCGTGTTGAACATTCGCCACGTGTTGAACATTCGCCACGTGTTGAACATTTGAGCTCTTTTTAATTTTACGTTTTACAATCTCTGACCAGTCAGATTGCTTGCTCGATTCGGTCTTGCAATCGGATTGCTGCTTTCTTTCTACTTTTGGGCTATTGTTAATAGCCGCATTATTTACTATTTCTCGGAAGATGTTTCTTTCTTCAATAAAAAGTTCTTCTAATTTTCTTAACTTTTCGTCAAGAATTGACTCAAATTTAGCTTTTTTTGAGCTTGGAATTTTAAAAAGGTTATATATATATATATCAATCAATCTTCGTTTTCCGTCCAGAGACCCGGTTTCCCGAGGTAGGACGTTGTTTTCTTTGCCATCAACTTTTTGCGCCAAATTAGACAATCAGTTGTATCCATTTCATTTAAATTTAGAGCTTTTATGTCTTGCTCGATTGTTTGCGACCAGGACTTCTTTGGACGGCCTTTGGGACGTGTGCCAGGTACTTCAACATCTGCAAGAAAAGTTTTGGCACTGTTTCCACTTCGTTTGACATGACCAAACCACCGCAGACGGTGTTGCCGGCATTCGTCCTTTGTATCATCTAAACCAGAACGACGCAGGATTTCGGTAGATTTGATGTGGTCCTTCAGACTAATTCGTTGCATCCATCGGAGCATTTTCATGTCGGTTCGTTGAAGTTGTTGTTCCAGTTTGGTTGTCATTGGCCATGTTTCTGCACCATATAACAACACCGGACGTATCACAGATTTATAAAGTCATGATCGTAGTGGTAGTGGGATGTATATATATATATATATATATATATATATATATATATACATATATATATATATATATATATATATATATGTATGTATATTTGTGTTCAGACTGTCGTATATACAATTATTAAGAAATATCATAGATGTTACGTTGAGACGTCTATGGCATGTGAATACGTTCATGCATGTGTGCGTGTGCACACGTGTGTGCATGTGTGTGCGTGACTGTATGCTGTGCGTGAACGTGCAAAAGCGAGCGTGCACTAAAAACGATAACATTAAAAACAGCATTAACAATAAGTTCACTCACAAATAATATGGAAACATCAACAACACCATCGCCCTCAACAGCACCACCACCAACAACTACATACAAGATCTCCTTCTCATTGAATCCACTCTGAATGAACCTTTCTTTCTTGACGCTCGTACCAGCTTCCCCCATCACTATCTTCTCAATAAATCGTTCTGCCAGTGTCATTTTTGATGGTGGTGGCGATCAACCCGTGTTTTTCTCAATATTAAATAATGCACATCACTTTAGCATTTCATCACCCCAATATATAACTACAGAATTTCATCGTAACTTCCATGATGATATCAATCAAGACGAAGAGATTACGATGATGAAGAGATCACGAATAGCAACAGAAAATGTATTGTTGTTGTCATTGAACAGAAAACTAAGCAACTGCCGTGTATATGTGTGTGTGATTTTGAGATGATTGAAATATTTTGAAAAAGACACATGAGTATTAAACTACTTTTTTTTAATTGAAACCTTAAACCTCTACTGATGTTGTTATAGACTTACAACAAATGAAAAAAATGGAACATACAAACTCAATGATAAACTTATATGATAACATAACATAACAAACATCACTTCAAACAATTAAAATAAACATGGAATCTATATATCAAGAAGATTTGAAAGATAAATGCACATGAAACTAGAGAACCAGGCACAGTCACCTCACCCACCAACAAGTTCAGAATTCTCAGTATCTTGGTAGCATCTTGTAACGTATGCAACATAATCATCCATGAACAGAATGTTGTATTCGTTTGATGTGCTCGTCAACTTCAAAACTCGAATCTTGAAGTCTGATCTCAATTTGTTCTTTGGAGGTAGAAAGGGTTATTTCAAAAATCAACCAATAATTAATCATCAATTGTAAATTGATTCGCGAAACAATTTCTGGTAGAGCTAAGGTCAAAAATGACAAAAATAATTAAAAGTTTCAAATAATTATTGATTGTTGTTTAAAGCAGGGCATCGAACCGGAACTGAACCGTAACCGAAAACCGTTAAAAAGCGAAATTTTGCTCGAAACAAAAACCGTAACCGAGCCGAAATATTGTTTGCTAGTTTAACCGAAACCGAAAACCGTAACGAAATAAATAACGGTTCGATGCTAAAAATTTAAAAAAAAATATTTTTGTTAAATTCAAAAAAAAAATATTTAGATAATATTTCGTCTTTTAAAATGTTAATATTTATTATCTTTGAAAATTTGTTTGTTTTTCCAACTGAGTAAGAATTGCCACATGAAGAGAAATCTAGTATAATCGAAGAAATTACAGATCAAGTGCGATCATTCTTAAAATTTTGAAGTACAAGCTACACAAGTGAGCCCGAAAGCATCTGTTTCTGGATTAAAATTTGTCCTCAGAGACTACAGAAGTGGTTTAAATGAAAACATTTTAGAAGATATATTATTAATCAGAGGAAATTTTCATCTTTTTTGAAATAATCATATATTTATATAAGTGACTTCAAAATATCTTTATAATGATTGTTTTAATTTGTTGAAAAAAAATATTAGAAACGTTTCCTGTTATACTGACAACATTTAAAAATCATTTTTGTTATTGATTTCTTATCATTCACAATATAAAATATAATTCAAATTGGCATTGTGTTGATAGTTGGATGTCCGTATGTCCGCTACATGCGTTTAAGGAGCTATGCTTGAAAAAATTAAGTTTCGGAGCGAAACCGAAAACCAAAAAACCGATATTATTTCAGAAACAAAAACCGGAACCGAACCGAAATTCGTTTTGCTGATTGAACCGAAACCGCAAACCATAACGAAAAAAAATACGGTTAGATGCCCTGGTTTAAAGAAGAATTGAATTCACCCACAATCTCCTTGTCGACGATGGTCCTGTTGCTGATCAAGCTGTAGAGCTGATGTTGGAAAAATATCATCGGAATATTTACGGCAAACTTTGTGGATGAGAAGATCTCCTTCATGTGCGACAATGCATCGTCCACATTTTCAAATCCTTCAGAATCATGAAGAGAGATTTTATCATTCAACTGTCAGTGGTGATAAATAATTTTTCCACCACTGTCATCATCATCATCACCCATCATAATCATTATCTGTACTCGTAATTGAAAAGTACAGCTGACATAATCTAAACAAATTTTTCAATGTAAGTTTAACAATGAAAGCAAGAAACCAGCTTATCTACATACTTGCCAGAGAGATTAAGTTCTCACTTTTCTGTTGTTTTGATGATTTATTTTGAATAGTGGTCGATGATCTCTTCATAATTATGCTATATACTACTTATTCCCAGCTTTTCTGCAGTTATTATATGAATTTTGAAAAATTTTCAAAGACTACTTGAATTACTGTTCATGGGAATAAATTTTATTGTACTTCACTTATTCGTTCATTTACTTTTTCATCCATCCATCTATGTCTACACTCATTACAGTTTAAAAATGGAAGCCATTTGACAAGTCTGTATGGATAAATAAATTAATCATTTCTCAAATCAATAGATAAAACCAAATTAATTACAATTCATAATATATTATGATAAAATCTACATTAAACTGAAAAATTTTAAATTACAACATATGAGTATACAATTATACATGATATGATTAACCTCCAAAAACAGCATATTAACATGCTAAAATAACTCTTCTAAAATTAATGATGTTTCTTATTATAATATAATAATTAAATTACTTTATATAAATAATAAAAATAATAACAACGCTGTTATTGCTTTGCGCTTTTTTTACTTATATTATTGAAAAAAATGAATGGCTAATTTTTTAATATTTAATTTGTTTACTGTACTACACTGTCACTGGCCAAATCGACGTTATTCATAATATTGAGTCAACAACTTCCCATGTTAGTGCAGCAGTGTATGGGTGGGTAACATACAACGCAAACCGTATAAAAATTATCAGGGGGCTAGAAGCGTGACCTATCGCCAGGACGCTGATGACCAACCCTACCTCAATGACCACTGTCGCCGAGATGAAGATCGTGGTGGAAGAGATAGGATTGGGAACACTGGGCAGCTCTATATGGGAATCAGCTACTGGTGAGGTGATCATTCAAAGAATCAAAATAAAAAAAAATCATTTTATTTTTGCTATAAAAGCAGGGAGAGACTGAACTTCAAAAGAACTTTTACGGTCCCCGGTAAATAATAAAAAATAAAACATAAAATAGAAATAGTGTATAAACGATGAAAATTTAGAAAATGAATAATGACATAAATTGATGAAATAATGAACATAAAGAAATAATGTAGTTTAAAAATCTGTTTAGATTTGTTAAACTATCGGAATACCAGAGGCATCGCAATCTCAAAGTTCATCCCTCCAAGGCTGATTGAACATTCAGAAAGTCACCTTGCAACATTGAAAAAACAAAACTGTCAAATTATGACATGGAAGATGTTTTGATTAAAAAATTTTTATATCTGGAATTGCCCAATTCCTAACGGCAACCACCAGTCATAAGCAGTGGGTCTAGCCTTTTTGCTGGAAGCACACAAGGCGGTGTGATTGCAGTCTATCTCGTGCCCAGGAGAGCACTGTTGTAAGCAATGCACCTAGCCTTTGGGTCAAAGGTCCCTGTTCCACAAGGCAGTGGATTTAGAATCAAAGATCATCCGCTGTTGGAACCGTTGTCCTAGGATCCTCCGCCTCTTTCACCGTTGTCTTTTTTCTTCTGGTATAGTTGGTTCGCGGCAACTTATTCCATATTATTTGATGCAATCTTAGAAGGTCTCCCTGCCCAGGACTATCCCCTATCCACCACCTGGAGACGCGCTTCATAGCCAGTGCACCCCAGCATGAATAGCAAGTCAAAAAAAACTATTCAGTTCACAGCTGAACAAAACCTACTTGGCCAACTGTTACTCTTGTCGAAAAATTAAAATAAAGATTTTTACAAACTTTTACACATTCATTAAGTCCAATACATTGGCTGTTAGAAAAAGCAGATGGAGGTTTGGTCAAAACTAATAAATCACAGTAGATGCACATTTTAGAGTCAAAAGCCCTATTACACTCACTTGTTCGAATACATGATACATTTGGTGAATTGGCGTTAAATGTTTTCAATTGTCTGCCAAAGGTTGAAAACGTGCACTTCATAATGGACTCTTATCATGCTGGTAGTATGAAAAATTGAACGACTTCGACGTGGATCATCAGCTCCACAGGTCACAGACTCCTTGGGATTTTTCAAGTTTTATACATAATGTTGACAACAAAAAGCAGCTAATGAAATTTATTCTACAACAATGGCAACTGCCATCTTATGCTCATTTACTTCAAAATCGAACAGTTTATTATACATGCAAGGAAAAATGCTTTCGTTTACGTTCAAATGTAAGAAATGTGTTCATGGTGTGATTAATATGACGGACGCAAGGATGGGATTGAATGGTGGTATTGAAAGAGTGGAAAGCTTTGTTTATTTAGGGGTTAAGCTGAATGCGGATGGAGGATGTCTGAGCGCTGTTACGGCAAGAGTTCGTGTGGGATGGATGAAATTTAAGGAACTGGGTGGGGTATTGTGTGGAAAGAAATGGTCAGTGAAGATGAAAGGGAGGGTATATAAAGCATGTGTGAGAGCAGCGATGGTATATGGTGGTGAAACTTTGGTGTTGAGGAGAGAGGAGGAAAGTGTACTGCAGAGGGCTGAAAGAGCTATGGTGAGGATGATGTGTGGGGTTGAAGTGAAGGATAGAAGTAGTACAGAGCTGATGTCGATGATGGGACTGAATGAGGATATTGTGACATTAATAAGGAGATCGAGATGTGTTGAGGAGGGATGAAAGGGTCGGGATTAGGCGAGCGTTGGGTTAGGGTATGGATGCAGCTCCTGTATTTTTTTATCATCAATATGTTTAATTTAATTTTAATTTTATAAAAAAGTTTTGAATTTGCTCCCCCTGGGGTAAATAGGGTTTGTAGGTAGCTTATTAAAAATTAAATCTAACATTCCGCAGTTCAAAAGTTAAGTTTAGTTAAAGTTTTTAAATTAAATTAAATTAAAGTAATTTAAAATAGTTTAAAGTTTACTTTTAATTAAAATTAAAAGTAAAGTAAACTGTTAATGTTTAAAATTTTTAAATTTAAAGTAAACTGTTTAAAAGTTAAACTTTTTAATTTAACAAAAGTGCAAAACAAGAGAAGTCATTTAAATAATTAGGCCTAGGTGAAATTTAAAAAACAAAAAGAGCCGTCAAAAATGAAAAAATAACTTGGCCAACATAAAAAGGCGAATAAACGCGAAAAATATCTTTGAAAGTTTTCATTGTAAACAAAACACAAACGTTACCGTTGGCCCTCACATTTCATCGTCCATCTAACTAAGCAGGCAACATCACAACTAGAATTAAACAATGCAAGAATGTGAAGAAAGAAATATAATCCATTTTCCATAGCATCTAACACTAGCCAAATTTGCTAGTTTTTTGTCTCAGATTTAACTTCATATATTATATATGTGTGTTTAAATTAACAATTTTTAAATCACCAATTTGTCTCAAATTTTATCTCACATGTATTTATGTTTTTACTACTAATTTTTATAAATAAGTTATTTAAAAATTTAAATTCAACAAAAATCAACAAAAATTTATTTATTTAAATAAAAATCATTTAAAAATTATTACGAATTATACTTTCACCACTTTTATTTCTTTGCACATATAAACCGGTTTGTTTACATCATTTGTATTATAACTTCGCTCAGATTCTTATCGGTCATTGTCGCTTCAAAATGGCGAAGCATCATCCGGACTTGATATTCTGCCGAAAACAGCCAGGAGTTGGTTAGTTAAGTTTTGGTTTTCATTAATTTTAATTTTTTCAATATTTTCCGAGTAAACAACTTTCCGTCCTTCCTAGAGAGTCTGGAGGGGTGCTGCACTCCAACTTTTATTTACAATTCAATTAAAATTTAAAATTATTAATAATTAAATTAATAAACAGAAAGAAAAAGCTATTTGTATGAAAAATGCAAATCGCACACCACATGGGCTGAAGATACACTTGGACCACCTTATTATAAATAAGCAAACTTCTATCTTACAATCACAATGAAAATCTCTAAAATATATCTATAATAGTCTTTTTTTATGCCCTTTTAATTTAATTAATCTAATTTCTCTACAACGAATAAAATTGATAAAAGTTAAAATTAAAAGAAATATCTGACCAGCAAACATTTTTTGAATTGATGTGAGCTGTGTTTTGTACTCCTTCATCTTAGATTCTAAGATATGGTGTTAAGACTTGACTTAGAACCATAATTATCGCTCTAATTTTCTAGAAATTTTTGCGAATTTTACCTTGATTAATTTCATTTGAATCTGAATCATGGTTGCATGGAACGAAGAATAAATTTCACTTTTAAAATTTTAATTTTTACAATTGTATCATGAATTATTACTTTCTGCTATCAAAATAAATGATTAGAAGGTTGTTTTACATAAATATATAGGATAAAAACACCTTTTAGGCAATATATAATTATTTCTTAAATAAATTCTTAATAAAGAAATTTTTATATGGCAAATTTTTCTCTTGGGATCATCAAATTCATTACACGGAGGTCCAACTGTATTTGATATTAAATATTATGATTATGTATGTGCCGCTTCTTAATTTTGTAACCATGTAGTATTGATACAATAATTATATTATAAGGTAAAGATGTTATTGGTGTACCAAATTGCACCATATTTAAATTCACAACAAATTTTGATTGGTTACTATATTTTATAGTTTTACAATCATAGACAGACAGCACAATCAACAGTTGTTTGATTTTAGTTACCACTGCTCTTGCGATATGTAACTGTTTATACGTACATTAACATTACCTCTACTATATAGGCATTGAATGAGTTCTTAAATGTTTTTAACGACTTGGCAGAATTTTAAAAAAAATGCTGATTACAGAGGAATTTAGAATTTTTTGACGAACACAGACCTGTATACCATGGTGCATGTGAATATGTAGAGAACAACATTAAAATGAATTATTTGTAAAGGGAAATGTATGAATTGGGAGTTAATTTTTATGATCAAAATTTTGTTTTACTTAATTACCATTTTATACTTTTGTCACATTTAATTGATTCACTAATAATTTTGTTTTTCTACAGCCATTGGTCGTCTCTGCGAAAAATGTTAGCTTTTTAATTATTTTAAATAATCTATTTTTTAATTATTGCCAATAAACTACAGTATATTTGTCAAATGGTGCTCTAGGGGTCTGCTTTGCGGTTGACTTCATCACATTTGATCAACAATTGAGATGTAATCTGATTATTCCTTGAAAAGTATTCAGAAGGAATAATTCAGAAATATCAGAATTTAACTAAAAAATTATAATCAAATGAGATCCTATTTGGGTTTCTAGAAGTTAATATAATGAAATTTTGAAGTTTTTGAAGAAAAAGTATTGGAAATCCTACTACATTTCGGAACCATGTTAATTTAATATGTTGGAGTTCCCTAAATGTTCAACATGTTTCTTTTTTTAATGAATAACAGCTAGGATAATAACTGTTGAACTACATGATAAATATATATATTAATACAATATAATAATTTGCAACATTGTTTGAAAGAATTCCAAAGCCAACATAATTAATTTTGTAAAATTTTGCCGACTTGGCAGAATTTAAAAAAAAATGCTGATTACAGAGGAATTTAGAATTTTTTGACGAACACAGACCTGTATACTATGGTGCATGTGAATATATAGAGAACAACATTAAAATGAATTATTTGTAAAGGGAAATGTAAGTTATGGCATTGCAAACAAAATCACTGTTATGATATTAATTTTTAAAGTTATGCTCAAACATTCTACAATTTTAACAATTCTTTCACTAATTAGGTATTATTTGACTAATTTTTTTTTATTCGTTTATTTTTCAAACATTAAAAAAATAATTTTGAAAAAAAGGGTCCAGCATAACCACGAGTGTTTCTTTCAGCCAACCCCAAAAACATCCATTCCATACATTTAAAGTCACATATTCAATTGATCACACACAAAAAAGTAATAACGGAAATAATTATGATCAAACATTATTTGGCTGTTAATAATATAATAGTAATTTCCAATTGTACATCACATAGACAAACATTCGAACACAACACTCATGCGCACACATCTAAGCACAAAACCCAATCAAGAAAATGTATAAAACAAAAGTAACTATATGAAAAAAAAATTATAAAACATTATGACAAACATATGAAATAGGTCTTTAATTGAATTTTGAAATCATTATAATTTGTCAAAGCCCTCAAATAAAATGGCAGTCCATTCCAAACCAACGGCGCATAATAGAAAAACTGATGAGCACTAATTTTATTCAATATTAAATTTGTTTTAATTAAAAGTTTATCATTAGATCGGGTGTTTGAAATTTTATTGTATTCAATTAAATTTATGATGTGTTTATTTAGTTTATTAATTTTCATGAATAATTCTAAAAATTAATAAAAATAAAATAATTAAAACCAAATGTGTTTAATTAAATGTTTGCAATTTTATAAAATACATTTTTTCTTGCAAATCATAAATAATTACATTTGAAAAATTAAAAATTACTTTAGTTTATTTTCAACTTCTTACTAAATTTTTCTCCACGTACGGTCCATAATGCAGGTGATGGTAAATGCGTGATATGTGATTCATACGTTAGGCCATGCACACTTGTCCGAATATGTGACGAATGCAACTACGGGTCCTTCCAGGGCAGGTGCGTCATATGCGGCGGACCTGGCGTGTCGGATGCATACTATTGCAAGGAATGCACGATCACTGAAAAAGATGTTGGCCAATATTTTATCATGATTGTTAATACTTTTTGATTTCTCATTTCTATTTCAATACCTTTCAATAACTTCAACCTGTAAGCGGTTCATTATTCAAATATTTCATAATTCATTTTGAAAATTCTCCTCACAGAGGGACGGCTGTCCAAAAATTGTGAACCTGGGAAGTGCCAAAACTGATTTGTTTTATGAACGAAAAAAATATGGATTCAAAAAACGATAGTTGTCCATTATAATGACTCTTTCACTTTTCTATTATAATTGATACAATTTTATTATTATTAATAATAATATAAATGTTATTATATTTCATTAATTATTTCATAATTTGATTGTTTTTATCACTTCATTGTTCGTTGGAAATCTAATGACGGATTGTGCATTATATTAATTAAAAAGGTTAACATGGGTTAATCATTAGGCTATATGTATATAAACGAAGATTGATTGATATATATGTTTATATATATATACATCTATATATACATATATACATACATATTTATTAGTTTCTGAACTCTTGCCCATCTAGCGTTAAGTTATTTTTTAGCAATACACTCAAGACGACGAAATTGTTGCAAATTTAACATTTGCGTCCGTCATGATGAGGCCCACAGGGCTTTTTCGGCGTGGATGCCATCTTCAGAGCCTTGAATTATATGTATATATATTTATATATGCTGATATTAAATGAATGGAAGGAGAAAAAAGGAATAAAGCAAACGGCACTGCTAACCTCAGTATTACACAAATGTTAAATAAATATGACTTGCAACAAAATGTTACTAAACGCTAAATGGGCAAAAGTCTTCAATGAAATATGTTTTAACGAAAAGCTCGTTCTAAAATATGTACACACACACACACACACACACGTATATATAAGTGAATAATCTAGATCAGATGACTTAGCGATATATTTGAGTTCACCATATGAACGTTTACCAAAAGTTTTAAGAGACTTTTTCAAACTATATCCACAATTGAATTCATTTATTTCGAAAACTGAGACACTAATTGTTGAAAAACGTCAGCGGTTGTTGAAATTTTCTACATGTCGCTACAAGGTGTAAATATTGCGAATAGAGATAAAATACAATATAGAATAATAAATAAATAATAAAATTTTTTGCTAGAATTAAAACAAATTGAACAAAATCTCTATATAGATTTGTAAAAACTTGGACTGAAAACTATTTCAACTCACCACAACAATAAAGTGAAATTTTGAACAAAACCACTGGTCTTAACAGCAAAATATGTTACAAATCGAGGGATAAGCCATAAAAAGACCGTCAAATTTTTTTTAACAGTTTTAAGCCCACCACTGCAAATTTCTGGCCGCGCCACTGTTTGGGAACATAGGTACTAGAATCATTAAGTTGCCTAAAACCGGAAACCTTGCTTTATTTCATTTATTCAACCAACTTAATCAAGCAGTGAACGTAAAATTTGCAAACAAAGTAATAGGATGAGTACTTACAGAATAGATACTCATGTCTTTACGGTTGGTTGTTCTGTAGTCATCTACTCATAGTTTTAAACATTACGACGCCGTTTAAATATTGCTACGAGTATTTGTAATAATTTAAATAAAAATTTGAGAACTCTGATGTTTCAGAACAGTCAACAAAAGACAACAGTGACAAACTAGAAACTTCAACAACGAACAAATAAAATATGTGATAGCCATATATTGGTTAAGATCGTATGTGCAGGACATAAAATGTTCTTTTATTGATGAACCAAGCAATAACGAATAAGATATTGATGTTTGGGGCCGGCCACATATTTAATTCGTGTCAGTATCAATGATTCCCTGACACTTCAGACACCGCTCATATAAAATATTAAACGCTGCATGGATATGCTGCTGTGATTAATGGAGCTTTTATGAACGTTTACAAAAGGATTGGAGATTTAATGAGGTGCCGTTATTTAAAACTGTTAAACTTTTGTTCCTATATGTTGTTCATATATATATATATACGAATGAACACCTCTGAGATCTTTTTAAAGGGCGCTTACAAACCCTTGAAATGATGATGCTTGTCTTTTTTATAACTACGTAAAATATATAATGCATTTTAGATAACTAATTGTTTTAATTTTAATCTGTCTTTAAAATGTCAAGCACATGCCAAAAAGTAAATTCTTATTAAACAAAAACACGAAAGAAGACATTTCATTCGGTTGCCATTCGTTTTAATTTACTTATTTAAGGTACCTGACAATCATTCTTCCAACGCATGCATTATTCATCACTATGCTTTTCCTTCATCACTTCATTTTTTATATTTAAATTTATTATGTGATTTTAACTAGTCTTCTTTCGTGTTTTTATATAATAAGAATTTAAGTTTTTTTGCATGAGCTAGACGTTTTAAAGACTGATTAAAATTAAAACAATTAGGTTATCAACAATGCATTATATATTTTATATAGTTATAAAGAAAACAATCATCATTAAAACATGAAAATGGAAATAACTGAAGTATTCCATTACAATATAATATACTAGTGATTATTATTTAAACCGACATTTGAACGCCTTGAAAACCATTAAAGCATCGAAATTCACTGACAATCGGTTGAAATTTTTTAATTGGAAATCCAGAAAGTCAGTGTAACGAAAACAAGTTGGAAAAAATAGTTCGTTCTTAGCACGTAAGTAGCAAGGAGAAAGATTTGACTGCGGTTTAGTGAACAAATATTTCATTAGGAAGCAATTACTGAAAAGTATGAAATTGGAATTTAAGGTGGAATTATTAAAACGAATGAACTGTAGCTGTCATTTGGAAAATCATATACATACATGCAGAAATACAATGTGCACACATTGCGGTACAGTACACAGCATGAAATTTGTGTATATAGCACATCTAAGTACAGTACACACAACATGGAAGAATGCACACAACATTACAGTACACACAACATGAAAACATCCATAAGCTTGGGCACAATATGCCAACCGATTAAATAATCGTATCTATTGTTGTCGGTTTATTCGGCGAAAATTTAAATTACATACTTTCCTTTATGCAATTTTCCCATACTTTCTTCGCTCTTTTCTTCTTTCATTCCTGACTACAAACTCGTCCAATCAATCAATTGCGCCTCATACAAAAAATTTGAATTAGGTTTGAAGCAGTCTATTCACGTCACTTTCATTGAGGGATTGCCATCAGTTGACACGTTATTATTTGGTAATAATTGTTATTTAGAATAACCTGCTACCTGTCTGTATATTCATCAATGGTTGATCTGATGAGACATCGTGAGTAAAAAATACAATTCATAACGTTCATATCGTTGTAATGCTGTTAACATGGCTGCGATATGAACATCAATCACCATGTTTCAATCACCTCATCAACTCCATCACTCCATGTTATCGTCAACATCATTTCGTTACAAGCGTTGTTATCACTATTATCCTAATTCATGTTCATATTTTTCTTTAACAAGGTGATGATGAGAGGGTGTTTATGGTTATAAACAACAACATCAGCATAATCGTCGTCATCATTAACAAATCATGATTCTCATCTTCATCGCAAAATCATCGTCATCACATCATCGTTGTCAATATTCTTGCCTCACATCACATTGGCAAGAACGCAAAAAACACATCACCATCATCATCATCGCCCCCATCACCGTCATCATCGCCATCATCATCATCATCATCACCACCATCATCATCATAACCATCACCATCATCATCATCATCGCCACCATCATAACCACTACCACCACCATCATAACCACTACCACTACTCTCACCATCATCACTACCATCATCACCACCACCATAATCACCATCATCATCATAATCATCAAAAATGACGAGTTCTTCGGCGCGGACTCGTGTCAGAATCCGTCATTAATAACTCTCCAATATCGCTCGCATTAAATAAAAGTACATTATTAACGCCTAGCAAAGATAATTAAGTGATAGAAAGTCAATGCGTGCACTAGTTTTCTCTACTTATGTGTCTATGCTGACACGTTGTTATTTACGATCTTTGGGTCGATATATTGACGTTACGTTTTGCTGATTGGTTGTTGGTCGGTTGATTGAGTTATAAGTTAGGTGACCTGTAATGTGATTGGTTGGTTAGTTGTTAGTTGGTTAATTGGTTGGCTGATTGATAGGTTGGACGGTCCATTGGTTGATAAAATTATTATTATTATTATTATTATTATTATTATCATCATCATCATCAAACACTTATAAAGCGCCCATTTAAAAAATATCTCTCACAAGCGCTATCGAAAAAAAGAAAAAATAACAAATTAACTGTGAAATAATGTACATTATGTAAAGTAATGTATTATTATTATTATTATTATTATTATTATTATTATTATTATTATTATTATTATTTTACACCTTGCAGTATGATTAAATAATTAAATGTTTGAATATATTGATATATGATAGAATTAATGAAATTAATGAATTTGATGAAACAAGAAGACAACAACCAGAATAAATAACTGATAATAAATTTTTTTTCTCAACCTCCAAGGATGTCCATTGAACGAGCGCAAACGGTTGAGGTTTGATCAGAAGACCTCTGTGGATTTGGAAACATCCATACAGCTGCTATTAGCATATTAAGTATTAAGTAGTAATTATGCATATCAGCATATTAAGTTAACTAGTGTTCTCGTGCTTGCTATAAAATGTATGAACAGCAAACAGTGCCAACAATAACATGGTACATCCGCATCAATACGCAACATTTGATCTTTTTGTTCATAGGTATATAAAAATTTGCGTAATCACATGATCACTGGCCCGTGACATTTGTAAACCATATTTTCATAACTACATAAAAACATTTAACAGTAACAAATCTGGAACAGCCAACCTTAGCTTACTTAGCTGCCTGGCTGGCATCCAATACTGCATGGCTCGTGTCACTTAACTGGATTGCTTTTTAGATTCGTAACGTTTCAGTGACTAAGGTAAGGTGGTACGGCGTACCAAAAAGATAGCAGAGGGTACCACCGTGGGACATAACTCATCCCAACGCATAAAAAAGCATAAACAAATCATCGATATTTATATAGATGCATCAAACAAGTAAAACAAATATGCACAAACACACACTCTCGCCAACAGAACACGCCTTCACATATACACGCACAAACACACACACGCACGCACAAACAAACACACACCACCAAGTTTTTTACAGGAATAACTTGCAATACAGATAAATAAAGCTGATGAATATCAATGCATAAATTTAATTAATGGAGGAGTGCTGAAGCAAACAAACAAATATGAAGAGAAACAGAATATATCCATAGATGTGTGTGTATGTGTAATAACTTGTTTTTCATTCAAAAAAAATTTTTTATTCAAAATTGCGAGTTTTTTGGTATTCGGAAGTCGGTTTCAGCTTCGGTCGAAAAGTGCATCTATTCGGTCAAGTTTACTATTTGGTGCATCTCTAATAATAGCTAAACTGTCATAGAAACAAACCAACTCACCACAACCTACACGCGATAAAGCATACAAGCAAAGAAATCGTACAAACATGCGCAAGGACAAATGATTCAATGTACGCACACACACGCACACACATACACACGCATGTATATATATATATATAAATATAAACAAACAGATACACACACACACACAGACAAATAAAATGAAAATACGGCAATGCATACATAACGACACCAATTCATTTAGGTTAGAGCCTTGTTAACGAGACAAACTCTACATCTCCCTTGTTGCTCGCATGCCTATCATGCTGCTTCCGTCTGTGTGTGTGCGTGTGTGTGTGCGTGTGCGTGTGTGTGTGTGCGTGTGTGTGTTTATATGTATGTGTGTATATATTTTTTCATTATGAATGTATGTCTGTGTGTGTATGTATGTTTTTATGTTTTTGCACGTATGTATGGTTTGTTTGTTTGTGTGTGTGTGTGAGTGTGTGTGTGTGTGTGTGTGTGTGTGTGTGTGTGTGTGTGTGTGTGTGTGTGTGTGTGTGTGGTGTTCAATGAGTGAATGAATGTATGTCTATTGTTTATATATGACGGCATTGTGGAGTGTAACGCGTGCATATTTGCAAATGTATCTTGGGTGTAATTCACGCTTCTTGCGATAAAAATTATTATTTTAAACCGGCGCGTGCGTGTGCGTGTACATTGTGGGATGTATCAGTGGTGGGATGAATGTGTGGAATAAAGATTTGAATGTCCTGACAAGTATGAAAAACGTGTATAAAAATATGTTTGTTTGTTTGTGTGTGTGTGTGTTTGTGTGTGTGTGTGTGTGTGTGTGTGCGTGTGGTTGTAAGCCATGGATGTTTGGGACGTTTCTGTTTAGAGATACATGGTTTCACGCTTATATGCTTGTGTGTGTTGTATATGCAATGAAGGTACGTAATGAATAACTGCGTTTATCTACTATAATGTGTAACAAGTCTGTGTGTACGTGTGTGCTGTGTGTGTGTGCGTATGTGTGTGTACGTGTGTGTGTACGTCTGGATGGGCACGCGACTGTCCTTTTGGATGTAAATTAAATTGGTGCTTTATATAGGAATTATGCAGGGCAGCATGAATGAAATCCAGTTGCAGGGATGAATGGGAGAAATGAGGAATGAGGAAGATGGACGCGTAAAAAGCTTCGACTGACCAAAATGGAAAGATGGATAAATCGAAAAAAATGAATAAAAAGAAACAATCAGGGAAGCTGGATAAATAAATAAATAAAATAAAATAAATGAAGAGAAAAGAAGGGGGAGAACAGAGAGATGGAGATAAATAAAAGAATAAGAGGTGAAGAGGAAAGAGAAAAAATGAAAAGAAATAGAGAGAGAGAGAGAAAGAGAGAAGAGAAGAGAGAGAGAGAGAGAGAGAGAGAGAGAGAGAGAGAGAGGGATAAATTCATATTAATGTTAGGACCTCTGCCGAGCACCAGCTGATTGATAGTCTTCATAATTGAGTTGGAAAAGTGGCTGATAATCTAATTATGTCTCCGTCTCTTTACGTTTGTGTGCGTACGTTTGCGTTTGTGTGCGTATGATTGTCTGTTTGTTTGCACTTTGTATGTTTTTGTGTATGAGCATGTTTGTGTGTGTGTCAATTGTTTGTTGTTCCAATGTTGCTACATGTGGGCAGCAGATATTTGTTTGGGCTTGTGTACGTTTTCGATCTATGCATACAAACTTGTACGTGCACATTTTTTGACTGATAAGCAGTAAATATTTACAAGATACTTATTTTATATTGATAATGCATGCGTGGTAAAGTACAGGTTTACCTTAGCACATGATGTAAATGTAAAAAATTATACATTATATTTGTCTTGCGGGTGTGGCGGGTTTACCTATGTATGTTTGTTTGTTTGTTTGTGGGTGTGTATGTGAGGGGTGTGTATGTGTGGTGTGTGTGTGTGTATGCGTGGTGTGTGTGTGTTTATGCACGCGTACTAGGTAAGTTGCACTCTACTCTATGTGACTTGTTGTTGGTTCTGTTTGTTTGCTCTGTTGTTGTTGTTTCTATGTTGTTGTTGTTGATGATGATGTGTTTGTTGTTTCGATGTCGTTGTTAATGTATTTGTTGTTTCTTTGTTGCTGTTGACGTGTTTGCTGTTTTTATGTTCCATACATTGCATGACGTGTTAACACCTGCAACCTTGTTATTCGTTTTAACAGTTTTGTGTGTTTTTTTGATTATTTCAATGTTTCAACTTTAAATTAAAAAAAACTAACAAATGGAATGAAACAAGCCATTTATTGTACGCATTTTTGACAATGGTGAAGGTTTGAAGGAAAATTCCAACTAAATGACTTTTTAGTAACGATTAAATAAACCAATTTGCACATAGAGACATCATAAAAATTAATTTAAATTAATTTAATCTATTTAATTTAATTAATTTATATAAATCTGTATAAATTAATTAATTAAGTTTAGCTGAATTAATTAGTTTAAATACATAAAAGATACAATTTCAAATGGCAAACTATTGATAACGAGTTGTTGTTTACAAAAAACATTCGATCAACTGTTGTTCATTTTGGATCAACACGGTTAACTGCCGTTAACTTTTCTACCTGTTTTAACTTCGTTGATGTTATTGTTGATGCTGTTGTTGTAGTTGTTGTTGCTGTGAGGGTTGACGTTGAAGGTGCTGTTGTTGTTGTTGTTACTATGGTTAGAGTTGTCTTTGTTGTTGTTGTTCGTATTGTTAATAACACCATTGATGTCATTGTTGTTGTTGTTGTTGTTGTTGTCGTTTGAAGAATTTTTATCAAAGTGTTTAATGCATGAGATGTGATTGTTGCAATCATCATCACCAACATCTTTCCAATCATCATCATCAGTCAACAATTTGAAGTCGCTTTTTTTGTTGTTGTTGACGTTGTTGCTGCTAACAATATCTTTGTTGAAATATTTTTCACTGATATCTTTATTGTTGCTGATGTCTATGCTGTTGTTGTTGCTGTTGCTGTTGTTGTTGCTGATGTTGTTGTTGCTGTTGATGTTGTTATAATTGTTGTAGTCTTTGTTATAATTAACATTTGGATTGTTATTTTTGTTGTTGCTGATGACGTTGGTGGTGCTATTATTGCTATTGCTATTATCATTGTTGTTGTTGTTGCTGCTGCTGTTGTTGTTAATATTATTTCCAACAAATTTCGCATCATGATCGTTATCAGTACAACTTCCGGAGTAATCATTTTTATTCTTTGTGCCAATCGCGGACTCTAATGATTTTTTATGCATACCTGAAAATTTAAAAAATGCCAATGAAAATAAAGGTACCTACATACGCAAGCACGCACACGCGCACACGAGATATATAAATATACAACCAGTGAAACTCTAAAACAAAATCGATCAGGGCAAAACTCTTTAATATAAGCCATAATAACACTACCACCAACAACAATAACACATCAACAACAACACATTAACAACAACAACAACACATCAACAACACATCAACAACAATCCATTTCAAACAACAAAAAATTTCCAACAACAGCACATCTTGAACAACACCATCAACAACAACACATCAACAACAACACAACTTCATCAAACATATCTCCATCAACAACACATCAACAACAACACATCTCCGACAACAAGACCCACTAAGCAGCCAGGGAGCAAAAGATTCCTCCACACCATCCTTCGCAGACTTCACGATACTTTCAGGCAGTGGGAGGGAGTGGCGAACCATGGCTCCGTACAATCCATATTCGGCCATGATGCTACTTCGGCCCCACGTCTTCTCCGTTTTGCGCCACTTGGCTCGTCTGTTTTGGAACCACACCTGGTGGATTCGATATGTGGATATTGATATCTTGATAGAATGGTAGAGAAAAGCAGAAGTCACCAACTCCCAACGGAGCTTCACTCAATTTTCCAGAATAAAGACCTATTAACTCTTATATCATTTACCAAAAAAAATGAAAATATACAAAACATCTGACAACTCCCACAACTAACAAAACAGAAATAATTGAAGTTAACTGAAAAACAAATTAACAAATTCCAAAGACCTCCAAAGGTAACCTCCAAGTACTATAATGCCGCTAAACTGATAATGATGATGCGAAAAAAGAGACGCATTGAAGGTCCCGCCTGGTCGAACATTCGGCCAAAATGTGACGTTCGGCTTCGGCCATTTTTAGACAGAACAGACCAATTATTACCAATTTCGTTTTAGCCGCCAGTTTTCCGCTTTAGAAGCAATAAAAGTTGGCGAGAAATTTATTTTGGCGATTCAATAGTTGTTAGAACAACAATTTCAATTTCCCATTGGATTTTCAAGAGAGTTTTTATCTGTACTGTAGTGCAGATTTTCAGTTTGAATCAGGCTTTTACTTTTTTTAAAATCAGTTATTTAGTAAAAATTCAATTGTTTATTTTTTCTGTTTCTATGTTAGAATAAATTAATTTCAATTTAATAATTCATAATTTCAATGATAATAATCAAATTTGCTGATAAAATTGATAAAGTGGATTGCTAATTAAACTCTGTCGACGAAATTAAAAATTAATAGCCAAAAAATATAAAAAAATAAAATAATTTTCTTTTTTACACTTTGACGGATATGAATGTTCCAAAATGGAGTCCTATTTAAAAATACTTCAATTGTTGTTATGGCTTCTTCAAAGAAAGCGCAGTAAAATTCTCATTTCAATTTTGGAGTTTTTGGTATGTGGTCTTCGACTTCAGCCAAATAACGGATCAACTAATCGACCCAACTCACTATTCAGTGCATCTCTGGATACTATGTAGCGGTGGTGATGTGATGATGTGATGCTATGTGATGTAATGAGATGTGATGATGTGATGTGATGATGTGATACTATGTGATGTGATCTGATAATGTGGTGCTATATGATGTGACGGCGACAAAGCCTTCGCTTTAGAAGTTTCAGTAATTGTGCTTGCTGACATTTTAACCAACAACAAAAAAATATTCGTACAAGAGTGCTAGCAGCAATAATTAGTTGGGACAGAGTTCTAATGTTATCATTGCTATTGTAAGTTTTAGTAGTGTTGTAGTGTCAGTAGTGTTTCTGTCTGTTTATTAATCAATTAATGTCGTAATTGTTAATTGTTGCAGCAGTAACACACACACACATCACACACACGCACACACAGACGTGCGCACACACACAAATACGCGCGCGCATGAAGAAATGCCGTTAGGATGATAAAGTTGACTGTCAGAAGATCTAATAAAGAAATAAAAGTTGAGATTGTACATCAAGCGACACGAAAGTCTCATTCCATCTCATCTCCTCGCTCCCCCAACTACTCAACTACTTCTCTAGTGATAATATTTTTGTCGGGAATTCCAGTCTTCAAGTGGTCTTTAATCTTAAAAGAAAAAGAGGAAGTAAAAAGAAAGAGAAAGAAAGAGAGAGAAAGAGAGAGAGAGGAAAAGGGAGAAAAGCGAAAATTGAAGAGAGAGGACGAGAGGTATTTCGGTGAAATATTTGCACCATCACGCTATGTTTCAGTCGCACTTTTGTGTATGGTGCGTTCGTATTTATGTATTGTTTGTGTGTTAGCCAATGTTTTTTTGTGTGTTTTTATTTTTGTAACATGCAAACACACCGAACAAACAAAACAAACAGCAAACAAACAACATACAAACAAACAAACAACAAACACACAACATTCCAACAACACACGGCATAAAAGCTCACACACAAACATACAAACAACGCGCAAGCATACAAACAACACACAAACATACAATCAACACACAACACACAACACAACATACAAACAAACATCACACAAACATACACCAATTATGCAGCCTACTCATTCAAATTTAGCGCCAAATAAAAAACACACACACCTACAAACACACAGACACATACAAACAAACATAAAACAAACAAACATGCGTAAAAAAAATTTAGAGATACAGACAAACAAAACAAACTTAGAAACACCAACAAGCAGACAGATACAGACAATCAGACAGACAGACAGACAGATACAGACAATCAGACAGACAGACAGACAGAGAAAAACATAATTGCATATCAAACGGAGGTCGTTGACTTTATTAAAGAGGGGTCCAGCGACAACAATGATGATACATGATCACGTGATTAAGTTGAAGAGATTCTCGCGTGATGCTGGCGAAAAAGATGACGATGACGATGTTGTTGTAGTTGGTGATGATGTTTGTGATTTTGTTATTGAGGATGATGTTGCTGTTGTTGTTGATGATGATGATGGTGATAACGACACTGCTGTTGTTATTGTTGTTTTTAATGGTGGTGACGGTGCTGTTGTTGATAATGATCATGCTGTTGTTGTTACTGATGATGATGTTGTTGATGTTGCTGATGACGATGTTGTTGATGATGATGATGTTGCTGATGACGATGTTGTTGATGATGATGATGTTGATGATGATGATGATGTTGTTGATGTTAATGATGATGATGATGTTTTTGATGATGATGATGTTGTTGATGTTGATGATGGTAATGATGATGGTAATTCATTCACCTATCTACCCATCCATCGTTCATTCATAACAATCCATCCAATCACTTATCCATTGATCCATTCAGTTATGAATCAACCCATCCATTCTCTCATTCAATCAACCACACACATCATGACGATGGCTATCCATCCTCTTCTTCACTCCATCACTCACTCACTAATCCATTTACGTTCTTATTCGTTTATTTAATCATTCAACTGTATCTCTATCCTGTTGTGCAGATTCGTTCCTTCATTCTTCTCCAACTTTGGCTCGTATTTGTTTTTTCATACGCTCATTCATTCAATCGTTCATTCGTTTGTTCGTTCGTTCCTTCGTTCGTCCGTCCGTCCATTCATCCATCCATCCATCCATCCATCCATCCATCCATCCATCCATCCATCCGATCCATCCATCCATCCATCCATCCATTCCATCCATCCATCCATCCATCCATCCATCCATCCATCCATCCATCCATCCATCCATCCATCCATCCATCCATCCATCCATTCATCCTTCCATCTATCCATCCACTCATT